>NC_080710.1:29450779-29575779 GCF_019097595.1 Hemibagrus wyckioides | reverse complement strand
ATTAGTTTCACAGACTCACCACAGATGCAAAAAGCATTTTAATGGATATGAATCTCAGAATCCTACACAAACACATAAACATGCATTGATCCACACAGTCCTTCCACACACACACACACACACACACACATGGAAACAGAGGAAATAAAAATTTCAAGCGTGCGATAATCAATCCAGCATGAGTGCTTGGAACTGAGCGACGTCTCTGAAACATTTACAGAGCCGTGATGACTCAATGAGAACGGATTTGATTGGACCTCCTGAGGCTGCCTTTGCCTGAGCTGGAGTGACTCCCAGAAACCAAGAGCATAAAACCACACCATGAGTACACTCCAGCTTCTTTAGCTGCTCGAACTGACTCGAATGTGATGTGGCGTCTCTGAGGAGCGTCTGCTGCACTGATTAGTTCAAGAATGAGGAGTGGAAGCGTATATCCATCTCCCTCAATGCAGCCAGGGGATGGCATCTGGCACAAGCGGCCAGCATTACAGCTCAATCCTGCTCAGTACAAGCAGTGCCAGAGGGTGCCATAATGAACCAATGAAAACCAAAAGCTATTACCTTCTGACTTTATGAGCACATCAGTCTAACGTTTAGTAAGTGGCCGTATTCGGAGCTTCGTTAAGTGATGCGTTCAGAGCTCATCTACAAACCTAAAGGAAATATCCAACAAGCATCTGAGCACAAGAAGTAAATTTTAAAAAATGAAACCAGTTGCTTTTGATGAATGGTTTCCTACATTACCCACAATGCCTTCTAATATATATAGCGGAGTCAGATTTAGTGCTCGCTTTATTTCTACCTAACGAGACCGATGCAGCGGCGCTTTATTCAGCCCAGGTCAACTTCCAAAGCTTCAACTTTCATGCTAATACATCTGTAGCTCATCAGATTGACAATAAAATAGATAGATAGATAGATAGATAGATAGATAGATAGATAGATAGATAGATAGATAGATAGATAGATAGATAGATACTTTGTTCATCCCAATGGGAAATTTATGAAAAATGATGGCTGGATTCACAACAAAGAAATTCATATCCAAGATAAATCACTGGGGATGTTTACGTTCAAACATCTCAGGAACTGCACATCCGACTGACCTGGAATTTGGTGTGTCCAGTCTCTCTAACGATGAATAGGTTATTTATAAAAGCAGGACCTCCGCTTCTTAATCTGTGGCCTCGTTAGTATGGAACTTGGCAAGATCTGAACACTGTTTATAAATGGTGCTTGGACCCCGCAGCTCGCTGCTCTATGGTAGATTCTCTGTTTTCATTTTTAATATGAACACACCAGCTGAACTATTTAATTTTCAGAGTTCAATGTGTGATTATGTTAATGCTTCAGTATTTGTTGTAGAAAATCCGATCTACACACACTTCACTTCCTCTGTCCACCTCATGCAGGCACAACTCCAAGTCTGCACTCACCACAACACCAGCCATATGGTAAAGGACTGTAGTCATCGTACATATGGTCTCTGCTGAGATTTGTACACACACACACACACACACACACATACACACACACACACACACACACATACACACACACACACACACACATACACACACACACACACACACTTCCTGTCATCCTCAGACCTGTTATATGCAAAATAACACCAGTGCACCACTGCTAAATGACCTCATGTAGAAGATGTGTCGGCCATTTTGAGGGAAAATACGAGGTGAAGACGTCATGTCGGGCGCCATGTTTACAGGAAATATGCTGCTATTCTTTGTGCTTCTCTTCTTCTCTCTTCTCTCTTATGTTTTCATTCTTTAATTAATGTCTTTTCTTGTTTCTCTTCTTTTCTCAATTTCTTTTCATCTCCTGACATCTCTATCCTCTGTTCTTCTCTCCTAATATCTCTTCTCTTCTCTTCTCTTCTCTTCTCTTCTCTTCTCTTCTCTTCTCTTCTCTTCTCTTCTCTTCTCTTCTCTTCTCTTCTCTTCTCTTCTTCCCTTTTCCTTTGGTTCCTAATATCTCCACTCCTCTTTTCTTTTCTTTTCTTTTCTTTTCTCTCCTAATTTATTACTTCTCTTCTCTTCTCTTCTCTTCTCTTCTCTTCTCTTCTCTTCTCTTCTCTTCTCTTCTCTTCTCTTCTTCCCTTTTCCTTTGTCTCCTAATATTTCCACTCCTCTTTTCTTTTCTTTTCTTTTCTTTTCTTTTCTTTTCTTTTCTCTCCTAATTTATTACTACTCTTCTATTTTCTTCTCTTCTCTTCTCTTCTCTTCTCTTCTCTTCTCTTCTCTTCTCTTCTCTTCTCTTCTCTTCTCTTCTCTTCTCTTCTCTTCTCTTCTCTTCTCTTGACACTTCCTGTGTGCTACAGAAGGAAACACAGCATGCTCTCCACACCGGAACCGAGACAATGAGACAAAGCTGGAAAGCAAACATCATCTGGGCAAAAACCAGAAAAAGCAACACACCCATCATGTACAGATATGAAAAGAATTTCTGCAGTCAGCTACTCAAGATACAAGCAAAACAGGGATTAAATACTTTGATAGAGACAATACTCCAAATCAGAGGCGCACACTCACACCCCGAACAGAGCAAGGGAAATATTCCAGAGAGTGCTGATTGATCCGGTATGAGGGCCTGGAACTCACACATCT
The DNA here is from genome assembly GCF_019097595.1 of Hemibagrus wyckioides. Lineage (NCBI taxonomy): Eukaryota > Metazoa > Chordata > Actinopteri > Siluriformes > Bagridae > Hemibagrus > Hemibagrus wyckioides. The sequence continues at coordinate 29,573,152 of NC_080710.1, read as the reverse complement.
CTATAACACTGAGCCATGATGACTCAATCACAACGGCTTGATTGGCACCTCCTGAGACCGCTTCCGCCCGAGATGGAGCTGCACATGGCAAAAAAAAAAAAAACACATGTAAAATACACACTTAGCCGATCTAATGATCCGAATGTCATCTGGCAGCTCATCAGAACCTGTGTCTGTCGTGTTTGCATCCATTTTATGTGTTTATTTAGTTACACACAACATCTGCTACGGATTCAGGAGGACTGGATGTTCATAGGGAAGAATTTGGATCTCACAGCTTGTTACCTACATAGAGCCAATTTCTATGTGTGTGTGTGTGTGTGTGTGTGTGTGTGTGAGTGTGTGTGTGTGTATGTGCGAATTATAAGAGCTCTTTTAGTCATTTAAGGTCTTGCTGAAAAGTCCAGAAAACTTTATACAACTTTATATAATGGGTTTATGGGTTCTGAGGTTCTTTAATAAAAACAATTAAATTCTATCTATCTATCTATCTATCTATCTATCTATCTATCTATCTATCTATCTATCTATCTATCTATCTATCTATCTATCTATCTATCTATCTATCTATCTGTCTGTCTGTCTATCAATAAGCATTTCTATTGTTTCTAGGGTCAATATGTGTAGCTTTTCATTAAAGGTGCAATAGTTTCGCAGTCTGGAATATTTATTAGCATTTATATTAGCTCAACCAGGTATAAAATAATAATAATAATAATAATAATAATAATAATAATAATAATAATAATAAAATAAAAACATGGTGTGCTTTGGAAAAAAATGTAACGAAAAGGAACGCAATGAAACCTGGATAAAAACTCGCAGTGCTTTTTCAGAGTCGTTATTTTTTTATTCGTTACTGGTCAAGGACAGGTCTTTAAAGAGAATCTTTATAAAGCTTGGAGCTGTCTGACTATATAACAAATCAAAAAGATCCATTTTGTTCAGCAGAGTGACGGCACGCTCATAAACCCGCGTGAGCCGAGTTTGACGTGTTTATAGTCTTATAACTTAGCTTTTAAGCCGCAACATCTCAGAGTAAAGTCTTTCCTAATGTGAAGTCTGTCGATTCTGGGGGCGGAGCTTTGGGTATATGGGCTGGGAATGAAGGGGTGGGATAACTGAAATAAATAAAGCATTCAAGTCTTATTCAACACCCCCTATTTAACCATTAGATAACTACTCAGGCACAATTTTGTTCAATCTTGACTAATACACCTTAAACTCTTTTTCCCAGATCCAGAAAATGGAATTTGTGCCTGATTTTGTTGTGTCCATGTTCGGTCTTTATCAAGTCCCACAACCAGTGGAGGTTAATATGAAGCTCATATGAAAGTAGACACTCAAAACTTTAAGAATTTGTAGCTTTCTATAAGTTTTTCTGTTTATTTAAATGTTTTAGCGTCAGTGTACACTCATTTCAGCTTGTTCATAAACATCTTAAATTTGAAGGTGTTATCTTCAACCACTAAAATCCTGTGTAAGGTTCTCCAACAGAGGGAAAAACACACGTCTTAAACACACTGAAAGCCAACAGAGTCCTGCCTCATTTTATCTCAGACTCAAAATCAGAACATCATTCATTGGTTTACACTGATGTCCCATAAGGCAGAATGGTGCACCAGTGTACTGGATAAACACACTGTTTTCACGTATATTTGTGGATTTCCACTTATTATATGTATGTGCCTGGATATCAGACATGTGAATAATTGTATGCATTTGTTTGTTTGTATGCTAGTATATACACTTGAACTCATTTAACGGTAAAGAAGTGTTACTGTGTTCATTGCTGAGGCGTTGAAGAGCTGTCCTTAGTTTCCAAGTAGGAATTCCGATTTGTGTTCTTTAGTTTTTCCGTTGTCAGAGGTCGGAAATTACGAATTACACCGTATGCAGAGTATTTATTTTTCTGGTAATCTCGTCTGCAAGTTAGGTTCTAAAGTAAAACAAATCTCATGGAGGTGTAAGAAAGGAAAGGCTTTTTTTTCACAAAAGCATAGAATCCCTCGCGTTTCCGTGGATCTCACCTGCACCTGACGTCTGGATGTGTGCAGAGACTGAGAGAACTGCAAGAGATGACAGCTGAAGCTGAGAGAGAGGGAAAGAGGGATGATGTGGGAGGGGTGGGTTACTGTAGAGGGAAAGAGAGTGAGGCATTAGTGGCCTCTGCCAGCTGCCAAATGATGGCCTTGATTGCGTGAGTCGGAGTGCAGAAACAGAAGGTGTGAGGGGTGATTATCCGAGCACACTCCCTGATGAACAGATGTTAATAACAAAGGAGGCCGTTCATTGTGCTTTAATAGCCAAATGCACGAGCCCACCTCTCCACCTCTCCTCTCTCTCGCTCTCTCTTTCTCTCTCTTCTCTCCACCTCTCCCAGAGAGATGGGCTACACGCTCCCAGTGCCAGCGCGCCAGCCGTAATGAGCTGGATATTTGCAAGAAAAGGTAATCATAATCAGTCATCGGGCCAATGCGAATGCCGTAAATGATGGAGTCGTGTAATGCGTAGACAGAGAGCGAGCCGTCTGTCTTTTGTAATGCCAACTTTGGGGTTTTTTTTTTTTTTTTTTTAACAACACCCCAAATGATAAGGTATTAACATAGCCAGAGAATGGGCCTAATTGAGAGCATTAGCCTAGAGCAGCTCATATAGCTGAAACCCGCTCCTGAGGTATCGCTGATAGTGGCGAAGGATGAGGCCATTGTAATGCAGTGAACAGTGCAGCGGATCGACTTGATGAGAAAATGAGGGTAATGCTGAATAGTGTGCATGTGTGTGTGTGTGTGTGTTTTTGTTTTTTTGTTTCCCTACTCCTGATTCTTCTTCTCGTGAAGACATGTGCCGAAGCAAACAAAAGCATAACTGGAAGAGAGCTTCACAAAGGGTTAATAGGCTGAGGAAAATCACATTACGGCAGCATCTGCGTTCGGCTTGTTTATGAAAGATAAAGTGAACATCCACCAGCAGCTGCAAAACAAAAAACGCAGTGGCATGTTCCAAAAGAATACACAATTTACTTATAAAACACGCAAATGACACACGGCGGCGTGAATTATTGAAGCAGAGCAGATGCCGTCAAACTGAATAGTTCTCGCTCTGATTCTCCAAGCGGAAAGAATCTCATTTGTCAAAAAAAGTACATGTAACTATTGTGTCTTCTTTTTTTTTTAACTCCATCTTTAGTGTCTGTTCCCTTCTATAGAGGAAGGAATGAAGGAAGTTATTCCATAGCTTTAGCGCTCAGATAAAGGTTTATTCAGCTGTGAATGCGATGCATTCTTCTCCTTCTCCAGCGAGCCTGAGAGGGAGTTTGAGCAACAAGATAGCAAGCAGTGGCCATATTTTGAACCTCAGACCATCTTCTATCGTTATTTTTAACCTCTAGTTTCAACATTTCTTTTCTAAATCGCACGGTGCATCCCAAATTGTAAATTTATGCACTGTCATAGTATAAATAGTGTGAGTTTATACTGACAAGAATAAGTAGTGCACTTCAAGTACCTGAAAGATGCACTTATTAAAAAAACAGCGTGTGCATGACACCTCACGCACTCAACACTCACAGCTTACATAGTGGAAAGGGGCGGGGCTACCAGGCAAGATGGCTGACAACACTCTAATGGACAAGATGTCTTAAAAATGTCTTTTAAATGAGTTCACACACATTCTGTGATTTATTTTCCATTATTATAAAACTGCAGTGTATTCTGCTCAAACTTGCGTTGTCGCATTACATGCATCATCCTTCGCCATCAACTAGGAAACAGGTTATCATTCTAACTCAGTAAAATCCATTACTTCTCCATCTGTGATGGTATGACCCATATAAAATTTATATACTAGACACTAGAATACATAGTGCGTAGTGCAAGTGCGTAGTGTGGAGCACGTCCTTTGGGATGCAGCTATACTGTATCGCATTTTCTGGAAGCAGTGGTGTCTAAAAGAATTAGACTACCGCTAAGTAGCTCTTTATTATTATTAACAGTATGTAACCATTATATTTGGGCGTTAAAGCATGGACTTTCATAATTATACGCTATTAGATATACACAAAAGAATACACTCTAATCTAAATATTAATACTTTTGTAAGTGCTAGGCAATAGCAAGTGTGGATTTGTTGCTAGCCAGATCTTTTATTCATTCAAATCACCCTTTGTGCTTTCATTGGTGTGCTTAGTCTATTAACTAGTCTAATATTTCTCTACAAAGACATTTTAGAAAGTAATCCACTTCATTTGTGTTCGTTGCACACTCTTTAATAAACTGCGCTCAAATTGAAGGAGATCTTGTGGGCGTGTCATTCTGTGTTAAATGCCTGACATGCAAGTGACTGATTGGCTGCATGAATCTACAGCCTGGGCTAGGAAGAAATCAGCTGCAGACTCACTTGTTCATCCCATTCTACGCTTTGTTGATTACATAATTTCATTCAAATGAGCATGAGGTTCCCTTCTTAAGTTCCTCTCAAGGTTTCTTACTCATATCATCAGAACTCCTCACCATTAGGGATCAATTTAAATTAAAATAAAAAATTTTATTCTGTATATTCTGTAATTTGACGTTCCGGTAATGCTGCTTTTTGACCATGTTAAAAGTGTTCTACAGATAAATTGGAAACGAATCAAATTGAACTGATTGAATAATCCAGAAAACTCAATACACAAGCACACGTCAAAAAGAGGATAATCAATCACGTGAAAATGAAAGCAAGCGAGAATCGATAAAGAGGAAACACACAGCAGGATGTAAACAGTCTAGCTAATCAGAGTCTAACAAAACAGCTGGACACAATCAGGTGACATCAGATGGCAAAACTGGAGTGAAGACAGAACCAGGAAGTGAAAACAAAACATCACACATAACATGGACGGGATCCATGACTCCTGCTCTATCACTTTAATGACACTTTTTAAGAGTATTCAAACATGATATAACTCAAATGATATTTGGTATACTTATCATATACCAAAAAATGGATTTTGTGTCCATGTTCAGAACTAAATGTCTTTGTCATGTTCCACTCCTCAGTGGTGGTTAATATGAAGGTCATACAAAAGTAGACACTCAGGATTTTAAGAATTTGTAGTTTTTCATAGTTTTAGTAGTTTTAGCTTTTATCTAGCCTTGTACAGGTGAAATATTCATAGAAAAAATCCAAAAAAACAAAAACAGCTATTTTTATCCACACAAAAGTTTCTATCTTCAAAGTAAATGTTGATCAAACCCATTTCTGCTCTCTGAGATGCTCCGAGTGCTTGTTCATAAGTGTTTAAAATGTATCTTCAACCAATAAAATTCAGTGTAAGGTTCTCCAACAGGGGGAAAACACACGTCTAAAACACACTGAAAGCCAACAGACTCATTTTAGATCAGATTCACAGCCTGAACATTATTCGCTTATTTATACTGATTGACAATATCTCATAAGTCAATATCCATTCCTCCAGTGGCACGAAACTCATTTACATTTCCAGCATTTGGGAAATACCATTATCCAGAGCAACTTACAATTTAACCTAATTTTATACAACTGAGCAATAAGGGCCTTGCTCAGGGACCCAGCTCAGTGGACCTGGGATTAAAACTCACAACCTCCCCATCAGTAATCCAACACCTTAAGCACTAAGCTACCACATCAAACTCCAGCGTCCTGGTAATAAGGGTTTAATCTACCTCACCCGTACAGCATGTGTGACAAAAAACAGGTTCACTCCAGACTGACTTGGAGGAAATTGGTGGTCAGTTGTTGGAAAATCAATTTGGTGGAACACAGAGTTTTTTAGCTATCATGATCATCGTTCAGTCAATAAAAACAAGTGAAACTATCTTGAAATTCTTGATCTCAATATTTCTATAATATCTTTGTCACATTGCGACATAATTAGCTAACAAATTATCATATAGACCATTAAACATGTTTCTATGCATGCTACTTTCTAGAAATAAAGCTTGACGTATTGCACATAACATCTGCCAGTAAAATAGGCGATAATTTCGAGCTTAAGATGATTAACGGTGTTTAGATATCCTGCTTAATAATCTTATTTGTTTAAAAACAATATTAAGAAAAATATGAATTGAGATATTTTGTCATATTTTTTGTTCTGGTGAGATTTTTCAATTTGTCAAAAATTTTTAAAAATTAAAGTAAGAATTTATTCACTTCAATGAAATTTTATGACGATGGACGTCGTCTCAAAGCAGCTTTACAGAAATCTAGAAACATAGAATAAAAAAGATAAAGTTTAAAATTGAATTAAAATTTATTATCCCTAACGAGCAAGCCTGATGTGACAGTTTTTATTAGCTGACTGGAAGCACTTTATTTTTCTTTCTCCTTTTATTTCGAGTACAAGGCAGAAGGCAGAATTTTCAGTTCGCTTGTTATTATTACGCTACAGATTCAATGGCCAGAGATCATGATTATTAAATAAACTGAAAACTTCCTATAAGAATCAAGCATTTAAGAACTGCTGTACTACAAAAATGGCCTCAGAAGCAAGGTCACTGTACCTTATAATCATCTAGGTTCACCTTACTCAGCTCTTCAGCACCAGAATCCATTAGACAGATAATTAGCCAGCAGTCACATGAGCATTTTCTGTATCACTTCTTTCTTTCAGATGCTTGACACTGTAGATTTCCCGTATGTATAATCACCTATAATGTGAGAAAAATCAAAGCGTTTTCATTGTGTACATCTTTTTGTTGGGTTTCAGGCTACAAGAAGCTCTTTTGGGAAATCTCTGTAGACCAGAACAATTCCAAAGGCGTAATTGAAAACCTGATTGTCGCTGATGGTTGGATAATATCTTGTAGGTCTCGAATTATTACGTTGCCTGTGACAACAACCGGTGCATGCTTGAGCAGATAGTAAGAGAACCCACGAAACATGACCCTCTGAATAACCCTGAGCAGCATGGTGCCATCGGAGAACTTCACAGCTACACTATATTCACACCGATGCAGCAACACAAAGTGAAAAACCTTCCAGGGTGAAAAAAAATAAGAAGAAGAAGAAAAAAAGAACGCGGCCTGATGACGATACAGGCCGTTATTTGAAATTGAAAGAATGCGAAGATAGTTAATAGTTGTACTCCCAGCTGAGGGCTGGCTGTCACGGCTGTGCAGCTCCACTGCTTAATGTACACTCATGCTCCATCTCATCTCTCGTTCCATTATTCCAATCTTCAAACTGCCGTTTCATGCACACTTGGGCTGGCCCCATGCAGGCCTCGCTATTTATTGAATACATTTTTTACACCAAAAAAACATTTTTTCCACCTGAGCTGCTGCCTGCAACTTTTATGACCGGAGATATATCTTAACACGAGGGGAGAGAGAGAGAGAGAGAGAGAGAGAGAGAGAGAGGGAGAGCTTTCCACATCTCTTAAAAAAACTCCCTTCATTTGTTTGCCACACGCCTAGAATTGATGTGGATGAGCAAGCGTGGTGCAATCTGAATGAGCCCATCGTTTGTTTCTATCATTTTCTTTCAGCGTATTGTTTAAGAGCAGGCCATCATGACTCTCATATCGTTCTTTTTTTTTTTTTCATATGGAAAATAAAAGCGGTGAAATAGGTGCTCCCCAGCTGTGAGAGGAGGTAAAGATGCTGTGGAAAGGGTAAGTAAACGCCAATCAGTGTGTTCTAGATTACTGCCGTGTTGTGGATGATTTCCCAAAAGAGCTGCTCGCGTCCTGAAATTCAACACTCCCCATTAAACCACAACATGAACATCATACATGCATGCACGTGTGTACGGATCCTGGAAACCGTATGTGTCGTATCTATCACCAAACCCATGCTAGCTGACATCGTCGTTGTCGATCGATGTCTGTTCTAAAACATTAGATGTGTACAACTGAGCAAATAGATGAACTCGGATTAAGAATCGGATTGAAATATTAAGAGTAAAACAATCTATTTAAACTACACTAAATATTTTTACTTAATGAAATGATAGGGAAAGGAGAAACAGAAAGGAAACCCACCCTAACCCTTAGATGGTCTTTAGTTAATACAATCACAGCTAGACTCAGTTTACTATATACATTAAAGGATATTGGCAAAGGGTTAAGATACATGTTGAAGGAATCACAACTTTAGAGGAAGCTTATTAAGGGATAAACAAACTTCTGCTGCCTAATATGTCGTTAAGAAATGTTTGAAACACAGGATAAGTCAAAGTGAAAGACTAATGAAACTTAAGTAGAGCTGCCGGTATGCTGGACAGAAGGACAAAGTTGACAAAGGACTGATGTTCTAGATTGCTTATACAAGCATGATCTGTATGGAAGAGTCATCAGAAAGAAACATCACATCAAGATAATATCAAGATAACCCAAAGGCATCTTGAGAACAACTGCTGTGGACTGATGAAGCAGAAATAGAAACACAGTTTTGCCATAATGACCAAAGTTTGTTTGGAGAAAAAGAGGAAAAAATACACCTTTGCTTCGGAGTTGCATGGCAGCCAATGGTGCAGGAATCATTACATGGGTAGATTTTTTTAAGCAGATGTAACAGAAAGGACAGCAATTCTCAAATTCCACCATGAACTACTTCAAGAAACATAAGAAGAACATGGAAGATGGTCAATAACATATCAGGATGATACTTGCTCTTCAAGGACAAGGCGGTGAAAAGTTTTCTTTTCTATTTTCTTCATTATATGTTGATCAGTAATAAAGTTACTGTGCATTATCATTTATAGAAAAAAGAAGTTTGCGTCATAGATTGTGGTCACTTCTTTTCACTTAAGAAATGAACCATACTATGCAATTTGGTTAGGGGTGCCAAAACTTTTGCACACAACTATAAACTCTTGATTGTCTGAGGTTGGTAGAAATTTGTGTATGGAGTATATGAGTGTGGCAAGCTACAAGAGATGCAAAGCTTTTGGCATTAGGTTTAAGCTACATAGTATATAATAGTGATGTTGAGGTTTAGTGGTTAAGGTGTTGGACTACTCATCAGAAGATTGTGAGTTTGACTCCCAGGTCCATCAAGCTGCCGCTGCTGGGCCCCTAAGCAAGGCCCTTAACCATCAGTTGTATAAAATGAAATAAATTGTAAGTAGCTCTGGATAAGGGTATCTGCAGACAGCCAGTAATAGTTTGTTGGGACACTGAAGGTCCATCCATGTGCTCTTAATATGGGCAAGACTTCACAATGACCACATAAGCATGTATTATAATATACTGAATACAACAGGTAACTGTTCATGGTGATGATGATGATATGGAAGAGTGCTGGGTCTAACAGATCAAGTAGATAGATCAAATAGATAATATGAGCTCACCCAGGCTGGATCTAATGATCAGGAACCAGTTTTAGACTGGATCACCCCAGACACCTGACTAGTTACATTCACATTACTAATCTGATTTTTTATCTTTTTTGAGATTATTAGGTCTGATATATCAGATTGTTCCCTTTTAATAAATTCAATAGATACAATTAGATTTTAGTCCTGTAATTACATAACACAGTGAACTCACACACACCCAGTAAAGGGTTCTAAACTGTATTTCTCCATGTTACTGGACCGATTCTGTCAGGGCTACACTTTTTATATCTTTGATGTGCATCTATTCTAGAGAGATTGATTTAGTGTACTTTTTGTGCCACGGTGTTCTAAAAATGAACTAGAGTCCACTTATTTATCATGAATTAGTGTTTGAAGGAAAACTACATATTTCCATATGCTCTAAATAGATATTAAAAATAAAAGATGAGCATACATCTATGCATGTGAAAAAGCAGAAATGAGAAACAGAGAGAGAGAGAGAGAGAGAGAGAAAGGGAGAGAGAGAGTTTCTCCATTTTTATTTATTTTAGAAAAACGCCTAAAAAAGGACGAGGTAATGTGCAATTTTCCACCACACAAAGTTCAAATGAAATGAATGTAGCTCAAGAGCACCAGCATCTATCAATAAAATAAAAACACCGAAATGAATAAAAAGGAGGAGGAAGTAAAAATAAAGGGGAAAAAGATAACCTTTCTTTTATTTATTGAAATAGAAATTTGCTTAGATATTGATTTTGAAGAGTGACATTTATTTATTTATTTATTTATTTATTTATCCAACCCAAGACCTTCTAGCTGTAAGGCAACAGTGCTAACCACTAAGCCAGCATGCTGCCCTGTTTATTTATTTATTTATTTATTTATCCAACCCAAGACCTTCTAGCTGTAAGGCAACAGTGCTAACCACTAAGCCACCGTGCTGCCCTGTTTATTTATTTATTTATTTATTTATTTATTTATTTATTTATTTATTTACCAGCTCTGTAACACTTGCTGCTCTCATTTTTTTTATTTCTTTATTTATTTTATATATTTCTTTTTTTATGCTTGTGAAAGTTTTTGATCATGGTGTGGTTTGATGCACAATATCACCTTTAATACAAAGTAAATGCCCTAATTACACAGATTAGTGTGTGTGTGTGTGTGTGTGTGCGGGTGGGTGTGGGTGTGTGTGTGCACGCATTACAGAATGAGTAGATGTTGGCAGGTGGATGATGTGCATCTTTTCAGTTGTGCAGTGACCCTATCAGCTGCAGGTCAACAGCAGATGGAGAGAGACGTGAAATCCACTCCATGTGCCTTTGTGATGATGCTGAAAGTGAGACTTTCCGACAAAATTACACCAGCTTTTTGTAAATAATCACGACTGGACCAGAGGGGTTAAACCCCCTAATTTAAGTGATACTTCAAAGCGACAAACACCAGCTTCTCTTTGTGTGTGTCTGTGTGCATGTGTGTGTGAGTGTGTGTGTGTCTGTGTACGTGTGTGTGTGTGTGTGTGTGTGTGTGTGTGCGTATGGGAGGGTGAGAGGAAAAGAGGTGAGAGACAGAGGAGTTCATGCAGAGGGACATCATCCCGTGTGTGTGTGTGTGTGTGTGTGTGTGTGTCTATGATTGTATGATTAGACTGGGACAGCTCTGTGGGAGAACTGCCACTATCATCCAGCTGCTCACTCTTTTACTCCATCTTTTATTCCAGCACTCTTCCATGTCATATTTAACAAATAAAGCAAGAAGGCCAGAAATAGAAAATAAACTTGATCTATTATAAATGATGCTTTTCTTCCCCAACATAATACTAGTGCTCAGTGAATTTGGGAGGATTTTTTTAATGTTGACTCATTTTTGCTGGAGGACATGCCTTGCTTCAGACATACAAGTCAAGTCAAGAATCGTTTACTGTCATTTTAACCATATACAGCTAACGCAGTACATAATGAAATGAAACGTTTCTGCAGGACCCTGGGTAAAACAACACAGAGCTAAAAGCCATGTGCAACCTAGTGCAAAAAGACAATACAAACACGACAGGAAAGATACACAAAATAGCGCCGACTATTACAGATTCTGTATATTATACAGTGCATTGTGCAGAAATAAACACGCATGTACACACTATCTTATATACACCTATCAGGCATAACATTATGACCACCTGCCTAATATTGTGTTGGTCCCCCTTTTCCTGCCCTGACCCCTCACACACTGTGTATTCTGACCCCTTTCTATCAGAACCAGCAATAAATTCTTCAGCAATTTGAGCAACAGTAGCTCGTCTGTTGGATCGGATCACACAGGCCACCCATGACCCTGTCGCCGGTTCACCACTGTTTGACCACTTTTGATAGATACTGACCACTGCAGACCGGGAACATCCCACAAGAGCTGCAGTTTTGGAGATGCTCTGATCCAGTGGTCTAGCCATCACAATTTGGCCGTTTGTCAAACTCGCTCAAATCCTTCTGCTTGTCCATTTTTCCTGCTTCTAACACATCAACTTTGAGGACAAAATGTTGACTTGCTGCCTAATATATCCCACCCACTAACAGGTGCCATGATGAGGAGATCATCAGTCTTATTCACTTCACCTCTCACTGCTCATAATGTTATGCCTGATCAGTGTGTATAACGTTCTGACATCAGGCCTAATTTATCAGTAAAGTTGTGTGTAAATGCTTTCTTAAACCAAACCTCACAAAAATTTATAAATGTTTCGTGTTGCTGATTTAATTTGTGCTCATGTGTATGCTAATTAAATGCCAATCAGGCACGAATTACAGAGACCATACACACACTAAACCTTACAGAGCAGAATCTCAGCTACCACAAACACACACTAATCCTTCCTCCTTTACAGGGTGCCATTACTTTTGTCCAAATTTAACGACAGGGGTTATTTGTCTTTATTTACAGTCTGGTCTTGGGACACTTTCCTTCAAGTCATTGACATGACTTTTTATTAGCATGTAATTAAAATGAAAACAATAGCGTGATTAAAACTTGAAAGTATAATTTGTGTATAAAATCACCACTTTGTGTTTTTGCTCTTGAATATGTAACAGGGCTGGAAATATAATTAGCAAAAAAATTAATGCTTCGTCCCACTTCGCCTGCTATCTACCCTAAATAGTATCCAGGATTAGAATTAGCAAGTCCTCAATCGTAGTATGTTGTAATTACTAGAGAGAAAAGGAGTGGCTCCTTAACAAAGCATGTGCTAAATCTTACAGTAATGCAGCTTAGCCACTGCAGTGCATCAGCTACCACAGACACACACTAATCCTCCCTGCTTTACAGGGTGCCATTACTTTTGTCCTAATTCAGTGACTGGAGTTATTTATCTTTATTTATAGACTGGTTTTTGGAACGCTTGCTTTTTTCCAGTCATTGACTTGAAACTGCTTCTTATCTGCTTAAATCATGGAATAATGAATAATGATTTTTTTCAATTCACTGAAATGAAAATAAAAACCTGATTTAAACTTGATTTTAATCAATGAAGGTTAGGGAGAATTTTTTTTTACACAAACAATTATTTTTTTTACAAAACAATCAATACATGTATGTTAAAAATATATATATAAATAAAAGTTATCAATTTAACAACTGAACACAAGTCCACCTCGGCCTCACGCTGGATTTTCTCCTGCATAATGTGAGACTGAGCTCCAGCCGAATGAAGACCTAACACCTTTTCATTAATATTCAGTGGTGTCACCGGGGGAATTTATCATCATTTATCAACATTTAAGGCTAATTATTATGACTGACGTGACGGGTAAATGAGGTCAGTGTAAAGTGTCAAAAACATTATGAGCCCAGACACGCTGAGGTGTTTAGCATATAGAGAGCTTTTCATCAGTCTGTTTAACATCTCGATAGCTTGCGATATACAACTAAAGAAATCAATAATCAGCTGTGTGCAACAAATTAAAAAAAAAAAGACCTTGACCCTTGAACTGTATCTATCTGTCCTCACATTTATTTATTTATTTATTTATTTACTTATTTATTTATTTATTTATTTATTTAAATACTATTTTATTCATTCATTTATTTATTTATTTAAATACTATTTTATTTATTTTGTATTCTTTTTTATTATTTAAAAAGATTTATTTATTTATTTATTTATTTATTTATTTATTTATTTATTTATTTATTTATTAAAATACTATTTTATTAATTCATTTATTTATTTAAATACGGTTTTATTTGTTTTTTATTCTTTTTTTATTATTTAAAAATATTTATTTATTTATTTAGTTAGTTAGTTAGTTAGTTAGTTAGTTAAAAGACCTTGATCCTGGAACTGTTTCTATCTGTTCTCACATATATTTATTTATTTATTTATTTATTTATTTATTTATTTATTTATTTATTTATTCATCTATTTATTTATTTATTTACTTATGTTTGTGTAATATTTTCTGCAGACTCGTATGAAATCACAGCTAGCTAGCTAATGCTAGTAACGTATGAATAAAATAAATGAAAGCCATGCTAATGCTCACAGCGAAGCTTTATAGCTCTTGTAGGGTGAAGATTGAGGGCGCAGCGTCTCTCCTCGTGCAGAAGTGGGCATCACGCCATGCTTTGTGCTGCCTCCGTGTTTGACTCACTGCTGCAAGCTGTACAGCCCAGATGTTCAGCTCTTCACCACCATTAACACGCTCTGTCTGTTAACCCAGTGCCGAATCAACACCTACAGTGTCGGATCTAATGTTGAGTTCGTTCTTAAAGTGTAAGAAGAAATTCACTTTTATTTGTTGACTCATTTTGTTGACTTACTGCTTACAGGCTTACAAGTGAACACTGTGAGACTTAACTCAAGTTAAACGCATTTGGAAAGTCTATTGTTTATGTTTATTTTTAGGACTTGTGTTTTATAATATACTTGCATTTTGTACAAAATAATGTCGTCTCATTGGAAAGTTCTTAGAAATTCCAGAGAGGGCTTTTTGAGTTTTAAAACTCTGACAGATTTTATTTGGAATTTTTCAGAATTGCGTCATTAATGGTTAATAGTTCATGGAACACAAAAGTTTTAAACAGTTTGTTTATTTTAGTTAAAGCTTACATACACTGTACTGGAAATACAGCCATTTTCAAGATAATTACAACAAAATTTTGAAAGCAAATTTAATTCCATTAATTCAGAAACTTCTGGAAAGAAAGAAAAAACAAACTGAATTGTATAGACCTGAATAGGAGAATAAATGGATCCCAATTAAAAACTGTGTAGAAATGTTCCTACAGGATATATGTGTCTCATCCTATAAGACAATTCCTATAGAAATATTATAAATGCAAAATATGATAGAAATTTAAAGTAGAATCCTGTACAAAGTGGTATACATTTGTTTTGGGGAATTTTTCATCAATGAATATAAAAAAGTGCATTCAACCTCTCAAAAAAGGAGATTGATGAAGATGAAGATTTCTTTGCTGAATTATTTGCTATTAATGTGTAATAGTAGAATTATCAAACAAAACAAAACAAATTAAAAGCTAATGCTGTGTCCCAATTCGCACACAATCCATCCTAATTAATATCCAAGACAAGAATTATTGCATTCTGAACTGAATCATTGTATGTTGAAAAGAGTTTCCCAAAGCTACCCAAAGCGTGGATCCATGGACACTTATTTGTCTTATATTTCCCACAATTCCTTGCATGAGAGAGGAGGAGTTTGGTAACGGTTTGATTAGCCAGACAAGGGTAACATCAGAGATGTGACTTCAGTATTTAAGCACAAGAACTAAAATGTTAATCACTAATTAAACTTTTGTATTGATAATAATGAATGAAGAAAAGCTGAAATTCAGAAATAAGTTCATTCCTGGTGACAGCATGCGTAACTAAGCAACAATTCTATCTTCCGGCACATGACGTGTTAGTACACCCCATAAACATCATTGCATACTCTTTTAAAAATATCTACACTCTCAAAAGTGTTAAGAAAACGTGCATAGTTTTAGCACGTAGTATCAGTAGGCGAACTGGGATGTAGCATACACGTTACCTAGCATCTATGCTAAGGCATGAAGACATTATGTACACAAAATAAAGTTTAGAAATGAAAATCAGAAGTTAGAAAGATAAAAGTTCTAAAACTTCCTGCTGACTTATGGAACATTCCGAATATTTTAACTAGATTGCATGAATGAACGAATAATGTACATTTCTCATAACCTATAAAGCAGCCTCAGATAAAAAGATGTTTCAAAGCTAAGATATTCATTCAAAAAATAACCATATGAAGCATTTTACTGATTATATTTCAAGACTTTTATAGTAGTTACAGCTGGGCCATGCCTTATAGTGCTGTATATAGAGATGTGTACAGTATATTTTATCTTTAATAGCTTTCCCTGAACTTATTTTTTTGCACAGGTTGTGTTTAAAATGTGTTTATCTTCCCTCTACACGCCTGTAAATGTAATATCAGTAGGACGACAGAAACGGCAAAGCCAATTGTTGAAACTCACGCAACTGAAAATAGCGTTTAAATCAGTGAAGTAAAGCAATCGAATGTGTCAGTGTGTTTCACTAAGCTGAAATCAGGACAGCGAGTAATCGCTCATTTGCAGAAGCCTTCAGGAGGCGCAGGGAGGTTTTGGGCATGCGGAGGCCACCTACGTGCCTTACAAAACCCATAACCACTTCCTCGCCTCTGCACGTGCACGCACGCAGATTGATCCTTGAGTTCTGCTCTCGCTACAGGCCTCCTTCCCTCATTAATTTTACTGAGTCTTCCAGATGGGAAACAAAATATTAATTTTATTCTGCCTAAGGCGTGGGGGCTGCATGCAAAGGTGTTCAGTTAAAGCAGGAGGGTATTTTGGACATGCAGGAGTGTATCAGCGAGGCCTACGGGTGGCCACGGGCTTCGGCTTGTCATAAGTGTAATTAATTGAAGGGCGAAGATGAATCGGAATGAGGGTCACGTGACCCAGGCGTGACGACTGCGGCGCCCCCTTCCTGACTCAGAGTCATGGCAACGGTGCGCCGAATTATGCAAATTAATTGGCTCTTCCAGTGTGGCATAAAACGCTAGTGGTACTGCACTACATGGTACATTAGGTGGATCAACACAGTATAAACGCCATTCTTTACCAGTGTGTGTGTGTGTGTGTGTGAAAGGACTTGTTTTCAGTGCAGGCATTGTTGTTCAAGAACCAGTGCCAGTGATTGAAATTCCACTGCTCGTCTGAATGCATGCGTTTTGCTAAAGTACAGGACGTGGAAATGCCTGCTGGTCATATCTCGCTATCGCTAATTTGTCCGCAATGTTGCTTTCCCACCTGCTGTGCGACTGCTGAAATTGCCATTGACAAGACACACATACGTGGCTCTAATTACAGAGTCAGTCCAATGAATGTCACTCACAGCTCTCACATTATTGCCTTTCACATTTCAAAGACGTGCCGGATTATGCTAATAATCTATACGTTCAGACGCTTAAAGCACTTCTTTTTTTTTTAAATCGACATAAATCCTGTGCCCTGGGAACTTCTCCACATGTGACCAAAAGGAAATCAAGATAACGTAGGAATTACGTGCAAAAACACAAAAGCAGAAAATTTACATAATAGTGCATGATGGAAATGTTTCTTCTCGTCATATATAACATATGTTTACAGAGATCAGATAGAATAATGACGGGCTGTTACGAGTGCCTTCTCCAGACCAGTGGAGCGTCGATTCCTGCTATTGTCAAACTGGTGATGATAACGGTGTGGCTCATTTTATCGAAATATGCAAACAAACCACGTCCCATCAGCTTTGCAAAAACAATTTGATTTTGAAATGAGGCATCATATTGTTTAGGCAATTGAGCGTCCCCAAATAAAAATGCTCAAAGGTGATTTTTTTTAATTAGAAAAATAACGCAGTTCGTCAAAACCAGAAATATTTTTCGAACAAATGAAAAATTTATACATTATTACAATTCATAGATTTGACAAATATATGTATGTATGTCTGACCCGGTTTCACCAGGACCATATTCCCTGTGAGTGGGATTCCGCTGTAATCCGGCAGGAAGACAGAACGACAGCTCGGATCAGGAAACGAGGAAGAGCGAGTGACGGCTGGCTTTCTAATGACAGAGCTCGACCCGTCTTACACTATTGTCCTCTCCGCGACTCTCCCTCTGAAATACATGTGTCACCGCAAAGTGACAAATAGCACATATTAATTAGGCACTAGACTGGGAAAGATTGCTGTTATTAACCGGGAAAGGGGAAGGTTGGATTTAATTGCCTGTGACATCAAAGTCAAGTGACTGGTATTTCAAGCATCATTTAAAATGTTTGATATGGAGGCCATTGTGCTGAGAGAATAGCGAGTCTATAAATACAAAAGGCAGAGTGACGGGGAGGACAGACAGTAGTCAGGCGTTGATCTGAACATCAGGTCCACTGCTGATCGTGTTCAGCTACTGACACATCCAAGAGTGCACTTGAATGGAGTCACACATTACTGTTGTTTTCTCTCGGCTAAACACAATGTGCACACAATGGCCATTATTTGTGAATGTGTTGGTGTTATTGTTATTATTATTATTCATAATAATTTTTTAATAATATTTCTCTGTGTAGTTCATTTTTTCCACTATAAATAAATATATATATATATATATATATATATATATATATATATATATATATATATATATATATATATATATATATATATGTGTGTGTGTGTGTGTGTATATAAAGCCCATAAATATTCTGTAAAGTGCAGATACAGTCACTCATGCAAATTATTTATTATTATTATTAAATTATTACTTTCTTACTTATTCATTTCAGCACATACATATGCTGTTATATGAAGCCCATGACTTGTGATTGCATACATAACATGGTATAAGCGTTCTTAACACTTTATACAAGTTCATATATTATACACATCTGTCTTTACACTGTTGTAGCTAAACAACATAAAAATGATGAAAATCCCTTTTATGGAGCACAGACGTATTGTATAATGATTCATGAAGACATGCCTAACATGCTATAATGCATTATTATACATTATACGCTCTGCCGCATTTATACACATATTTATTTACCATTCTTATATTATAAATGTTCATATATACACTGTTATGAGTAAACAAAATGGCAAAAATGGCAATTATTGATTTTATGGAGCCAACAAATATTCTTAAAAGTGCACAGTATACAGTATATGACTTATAACGACATTCATAACATGGTTTTATGCATTCATAACATATTATAAGCATTGTGCTGTAACTATTTATTTTGTTCTCTTCGAGCTAAAGAAAATCTGAATAGTGTTTTGCCCATAATTTCTTTTTAGCCTCTGTATATACTGTATATTATAATGAAGCCCTTGGGATTACATTCCTAACAGGTTATAAGCATTCATAACACAATATACATGTTCTTATTTACACTGTTATGGGTAACCATCATTGAAATAACAATAATGCCTTTTAAGAAGACATAAAAATAGAAATGCATGACACTTGGTATGTATGTATTATGAATTAAACACGATGTGCTATGTGCATATATAGTGTTCATAATGCATTATAACACCACTGACAAAGATTAGAAACAATGTGTGTAAATGTATAATACATGTGTAATTATACCAATGCCTATAATGCTTTATAAATGTATTGTAAAATGCAATATACATATAGTTTTCCTAGAAATACTACTCATAGTGCATTCTGTTACCAGTTTATAAATCCATTATAAACATTGTTAAAAAGCTGTAATAATTACACCAGTGTATACAGAGCCTTATAAATGTATTATTGCATGGTATTAACATATTAATTTAATAAAAGTTATTATACATACAGACTTCATAGAAACACTATGCATAATGCGTACCAATAGAAATGTATAAATGCATCAAATAAATGGCTATTAACTGTAATGTTTTCATAAATGTGTATAATGCCTTGTAAATGCATTCTAACATTCATGTTATGAATGTATTCATAGAGCTTTATGAATATGGGAGTCAGAGAATGAATTATTGTTCAGGAAAATGTTTCTTCAGCAGGATTTATTATTTATGTTTTTTTTTAGTTAGATTAAAGAATGCAGATAATGACTATTTGGTGTTTGTAGTAAACATCGAATATTGCAATATATATTTAAATATATGAATTCCTTTTCTTTTCTTTTTTTGAATAAAAAAGGATATAGTACTACTGAGTACAGATTATGAGACTATTATTATTATTGTTATTATTATTATTATTATTATTATTATTATTATTATTATCATTATTGTTATCATTATTATCATCATCATCATCATTATTATTATTATTATTATTATTATTACTATTATTATTAATGTATTTATTTATTTATTTATTTTATATTATTTATTATTTATTTGTTATTTCTTTATTTTTTCTGTAAAGCTCTTTATCCAGCAAGGACTAGAAATCAATAATATAAGAACCTTTAGCTAAACTAATAGAAAAGATATTGAAAATTTTTCTTCCTATTTGTTCTCTGTTTCTTTTATTGATATTTGTATTAAAAGTATTTGCGTGTAACTTCTGTCATGGTCATGCTAGTAAAGCCCACTGAATTGAATTCTGCTCATCTGAATGAGAGGTCCTGGGTGTTTTAAGGGTTAAAGTTTGATTACTATTATTATTGGTACTATTATTTGGTTATTATTGTTAGTAGCAGTAGTAGTAATATTTGCATTTTTAATGACTAAGACACCACTGTTGCATTAAGTGTGTCTAGATTGATAAAAAGATATAACTGAAACTGCTATGGAACATCTACAATACATAATACAGGCATCAAATGCAGTACATACTGACACTTTAATATTAAATGCTGTCCTTCAATACATAGCCCTGGACCTCAAATATATGTTCAGTGACAAATTACAGGAATAAAAACTTGAATAAAAGCTTCTTGAATCTTGAATCTTGAAATGTTGGGCCAGCACAAGCCACCAGAACTGAGCCTCAACATTGGATCTACACATCTTTGGAACTGTGAAAAATGTTCTTCCCAAAGATTTTCCCTCAGAGTTCTGGTGGTGGTGGTGGTGGTGGTGGAGATCTGTGTTTAATCTGGTGACTACAAAGGCCATTGTACATGTACACAATATACACCATTTCCATCCTAAACCTGGGATGGGGCGGGGTCATCCTGGAAGAGACCACACCCATCAGGGCAGAAATGTTTCATTTCCTTTCTGATTTTCAGTGATGCTTTGCTCTAAATGCTTGCATGCAAACCATGCAAGCAAAAAAAGTAAAAAGGTTTTTGCGTTTAATATGACACTCATCTGTTCTTAGTTTTCTCTAGAGTCCAGAATAACACTACAACCCTACAGAATGTATGATAGTTGTACAGTATGTATGATCAGTAATAAATAATATGAATATCAAAAGCCAAAGCAGGAAATCCCTTCCTAATTATATTACTTGGTTACCATTAAAACTAGTAAGAATGATTTGAGAAATAAAACACAGTCCTGCTTGCTGTTATAGAAAAATAATCAACAGTGAATTGGGGTGATAAAACAGAGTTACCAAGAAATTGACTATTTTCCTATAAAAGCATATTCTACTATGCTCAGATCGCTGTTAAACTTCAGCAATGTTCCAAATAAAAGAAAGAAAACAATTGTTTCTCTCTCTTTTATTGGTACGAAGGGAATTCTTTGATGGAAAGTTCTGATACAGGAGACTCCTTTTATAAATGTTACATAAATGTCTCTTTGACAGGAAATATCACTTTTTGTAAAAGAATGTGTTTTTAATCTTTTTATTTTTTAGCCTAGACTAGGTTCACAGTGTCCCTGTGAATTTGTTGTTACCTTAGATATAATAATGTATTAGAATGAGCACATTAAGATAAATCCGTTGAATTATATCTGACACTAGAGTTAGAGCTGCTGATACAGACAATTCTTTGACACCTTCTGACCAATCAGATTTGAGAAGTCGTCAGCACTGTGGTATAATCGTAACTAATAGGTCTAAAGGGTTAAAACATTACGAATAATTTAACTATGTGTAAGAAAAGTTATTTGATTCGAAGTCTCATTGCATGGCCATAGTAAGAGTCAGCCAGTCAGTGAGATATGATATGAAATGGCGGCGGCCTTGACTAATGATCGAGGGGCAGGAGGGGGGCAAGTATGGCACAGAACTGCACTAGGCTGGTTGTTGCCATAGCAACAGCACGCTCGCACACTCTGTGCAGACCCCTACCCTAAAATTAGTGCTGAGGTACGGTGCGGTGCCTCCAATACACGCTCCACTCTGGCTTCTCCTTTATTTATTTTTTCTTTTCATTTTTTTTTTATATTCCAGCAGGCCATCACCACTCAGGAGCCAGCTTTCTGCCTCCTGTGTCTTCTGTGTCACCACCACCACCACCAATATCACCATCACCACCACTAACCCACAACCACCACCGAGCACAGCCAGAAAAAAAAACTATCTGAGATAACCATCTCTGCCAGCTGGATGAGCTTTTCCTCAGCCCAACTCACACAAGCGCTCCTGGTTTCCGTTTGAAAATCAGTAGGCATGGAAAACAGGAGGGGACACGCCATAATCCGACTTGTATGAGACGCTCGCTGTGCTCTGTTGATTCGCTTTCTTTTTTTCTTTTCTTTACCATTTATTACCAATCCTAAATCTGCTGGGCACAGACTTTCACCTTTTATCGTCTGATGCCAGTTCCTAGGAGAAAAATCACCACTAGAATCCTCAAAAATCCAAGAACACCGTCATAATTGAAGCTCAATGATGTCTACAAAGAAAGTCAGGCAGCCATTTTGGACCTATCTATCTATAAAACACGCCATCTTCCTCACGCTTTAAATGAAACCGGTAATTGGTAGCATCGCCAAAAGGAAGAAAAAAATAGTCAGTAAATTGTTTGTTCTCGTTTCCCAGTTCGGAGCGTGCCTCCAGAGCTCAGCGTTCTGCAAATCTCACCAGGTGCGCTGCACTGCAAATTATCTGATCGACAGGGAGGCGAATACGGCGTCCTGATGATCGCAGGGCCGCATGGTACATCATTTGGAAAATGGCCTATTATTTTTGTGACCATTAAAAATAATTTACTGACTTTCAAATCCTGATTTCCCCCAAGAAACGTTTAAAGAGAACATTTCCAGCTGAGCAGTGTGTGATGTCGAGGATGATGCCTTATGTAAAATAATATGGAGTCGCTCATTCATTAATTCACTTTCATGTTGTTGTATTTTCCAGAGTTTTCAATGGAGCATGGGAAACTTTTCAAATTATGACACAAAAAAACAAAACAAAAACAAATCAGAATAAATGTTTGTCTCTGTCACTTGTCTATATATACATATACATATCTATATGAAAGAGCGTCATCTATCCTGAAGGAGATGGAGAAGAAGCTTTATGAAATTTTAAACAAAGCCGCATGACGATGATGCAAAACGGATAGCAATAAATGAAACATGTTTCTAAGTTGAACATGATGTATAGCTGATGTAAATGATGTTGTTTTGAAGGCAGCGCTACAGCCTCCCTTTATCAAAACCTGCGTGCTAGTTGGGAAGTGATATTTCACTTCTGATTGAATTCTGCTCAGCATGTGAGACGATCGATCATTAGCAACAACAATGATTTACGTGCCAAGGACATTGGATGAGATTCATGATAAATATGCCTAATGTTATCTTTCCATTTTGTGGAATGCTAAATGTGGGGGAATTTGTTATGGTGTACAATAGGCATGTGTTTAACTTGTGCGTAAATGAAGCTAAATCTATAATGTGTATAATTAAGCGGTGTAACACAAAACTCTTAATGAGCGCTAAGAGACTGGGAATTAGCTGAGTTTCCCAACTTCCCTTTCCTTACAGTCTTATGATAAATAGTTTAAAATAGACTTAGCGTGCATTATGTTAGTTAACGCCGCTCGGAGCATTACCGGAAACCCTGTCTGTGTTGCCATGAAGTTCATCAAAGCGATCCGGTTAGCTAGTTAATTTGCGCGTGTGTTTGATTGGCTCGCAGTTTGTTTTGATGTTTTTTGGCCGTGCCCCCTGCCAGACTGTATTAACAGAGCTTTCACAGTCAGCTATCTGACACAATGGAATGTATTCTGGAAAATTAGCACCTGTAAACACATTTTGGCAAGTTTACTCGAATGCTTCAATTTCTCCTCAAAACAAAGCCAAAAATCTATAAAGCGGTGTTTATTATAGGTGCTCATTTAGCAGCAGGTTTCAGTCAAACGTTTGAGATGTGTTGTGTGGTGCAGGATTCAGGTGCGGTACGATTCACAATTTGCATAGTACATCCCTCTGAAATAATAATAATAATAATAATAATAATAATAATAATAATAATAATAATAATAATAATAATAATAATAATAATAATTAGTAGAAGTAGTAGTATTGTTGTTATTGTTGTCTTTGTTGCTGTTACTGTTAATGGTATTGTTACTATTGTTGTTATATATTTTACACGTTTTGCATTAAATGTCTTTTTTTTAACTCAGAGACTGTACTGTAAATATATTATTATTAGTAGTAGTAGTATTGTTGTTGTTGTTGTTGCATAAAATGTCTTTTTTTAAAATCCAGAGATAATAACTCTATCTAAATCTTCCATTTCCAGTAACCAATGAGTAAACAGCAAATATTAATACATTAAATAAATAAATAAATAAATAAATAAATAAATAAATATCAGCATGTTTATGATCCTCCTTTCTCCTTTCTCCTCGACAAAAAATGTGTTTATTTGTTATTTGTTTGTTTGTTTATTTGTTTGTAAAAAAAAAACTATTTATTTATCTTCCTTCTTTGTCATAAAATTATTCCTTTTGGCTACAAACACTTACAACTCAACTAATGTGCATGCACACACTTACACACACACACACACACACACACAGCTGTGAACATTCTGAACAGTTTCTACACATTTTGTGATGCAGAACTGTTGAATATTCCCCAGTCTGTGCATATTTCATAGAGAGAAGAATGCAGACTGAGAGAAACCATGAGCAAGTCATCGTAATATTCTCTCTAGACATTTAACCAGACACACAGCAAACACAGGCCCCAAAACACTCTACACACTCCATGGCCACAATGGGGTTGGATGGAGGGTGTGAAGGGAAATACATAATGATAAGTTGCTTTGTCCTCCCTTCCTACACACACACACACACACACACACACACAAATACACACAATCCCCACTATGTCCCACTCTCTCGGTGGGTTCCAGACTGAAATTATAATGAGAGAGATTATCACACTAACACCCCCACTACACACCCCCAACACACACACACACACACACACATACACACACAGAGCTTCCCCAGTCGCACAATGTCACTGGGTTGGGCCGTTTCTGGAGGACAGGAAGCAAAGTGCCGATGAGGAACACACTGATGTTAATTAACAGACTCTGACACAGATGCCATGCTTGTACTAGCACAAGAGGTGGTCCGGCACATTATTAAATTTTAGCTTATTTCCTCTTTATTTTGCACCCGCCCCTCCCTTTTTTTTTCCAGCCTACGCTTGACTCTCTTTTTAATCTTCTTGACACACTGTCCTCGCTTTACAACAGCGATGCCGAAATTGAACTGGCTTTGAATGCAATTAAGCTTTCCGTAGTCAGAGGCTTTTGTGTAATTCTGTATAAACTGTTCTTTTTTAATCGCCTCCACCATAAAGAACCCATAAGACATTTGCATTATCACCTTCATTTGTTCCAATCTGTTTAAATCTGTGATCCTGAAAATATTGTGACATAAAAGCTAACTGCTAGGCCACATATGGCGAGCTCTCGAGTTGCGGCTTCCCCTTGAGATGTTCACACAGTCGGCATGCGGAGACTTCTGCAGACATGCAAGTGGCATTAACAACAGAACGGGTGGGGGGAAAAAAAGTTCTGCTGTCTATCCATCAAGAGCTGGTGAAACAAAAGGCCTTTGGTTTGATGGCTTGCTATTACAACTTCGTTCGGTAATTAAGCTCAACCTCGGTTACACCATAACAGTGTGAGCAGGGCGATGACACATATGTTCAAGCCATATCTGGTGCATCCAGCTAATCAGCGGACTATCGAACTGAAATAGACGTGTGACTCACCACGCCGTCTGTAAACGTGTTGATAAGCGGCACATATTGCGATGTGGGAATTCGTGGGAGGGAAATTCAAAATATGACAGCTAGCATGCGAACAAAGAACTTGACGTGAGGGTCATGTTGTAGTGCTCTTCCCTCCGTCACTCACCATGAACGGTGTCAGAGCTAACAAAAGCATCGTCTGGGTTTGTTTGCATACACTGTATTTCACACTACAGCTCTGTGACATGAATTACAATAGTGTGGCTGCAAACTCCTAATTGGTAGAAATTCACACAAAACAACTTGTATATTTATACCTTCTTACTACAGTGTGTCCATACACTAAGACATTGATGACATGAACTGTAGCGTTTCCCAAGATCTCCTTCATGGCCATGAAATGCTTAAGTTTGTGACAACTATGTTAAATTGAGTGACACAAAAATAAGATCTATCAATTTAGACCATTATCTCATAGTAAAAACTATGTAGTAGACTCGATATGTCTCATACTCTATATCTCATAGCCTCCAAAAAATATTTCATGTCCAAAATATATCTCAATGAAACAATTTATTGCCTCATAGTTTTCATTTATTATTACATATTATCTCATATTCACAATATTTCACAATATATCTCATAGCCTTGAAATAATATCTCAGGACCACAATATATTGCCTTCTAGGCAATATATATATATATATATATATATATATATATATATATATATATATATATATATATATATTATCTGTATGACACAATTTCTTGTCTCATAGTTATATTTCTTTATTTGTGACCTCAATTTATTATCTCACCGATGCAATTTATTATCTCAAGGCTTAAATATGTTATCTCATAGTCTCAAGACTTCATATCATGGTCTCAATATGTTATCTCATAGCCTCAAACTATTAAATAACAGCCTGATTGTATTATCTCATATTCTATATAATATTTTTGGTCAGAAATTTATCATCTCATGGCCACAATATATTATCTCATATGGTCAAAATATTATCTCCTGGTCATATCTTACACATTATAAAATATGTTTATTTGTGTTTATATGCTGGTCTGAATTTATAAAATATGATTCACACTTCAGAACTTATATCATTTTAACCATTTGACTACATTAACACTTTAAGACTTGTATCAACAACAGACCAGCAACTTGCTGAACTCTCTACTTTTCCCGTTATTAACGCTCCTGAGTTAATGTTACCTGAATTTCTGACAGAAAAAACAGTTTGTCTTTCTGTGCACAACAATATTTGGATTTCAGAGTTTTAACAATACTGACGTTAAGAAAGTGACACGGAACATTCAGAGAAAAATACTTCAGTCTGATGAAATAGATAAATATCCAACCTAGTATCTATTTTGAATCTTCTTCTTCTTTTGGCTTTTTCCTTTAGGGGTGTCCACAGCTAATCATCTCTCTCCACATATCCCTATCTTCTGCATCCTCAACACTTGCTTTATATCCTCATTTATTACATCCCTAGGATCGATTTTGAATACATAGTGATATGTATATAGAGATATATACATAGAGATATATAAAATAATTAAAATAATTCAGTTATGGGTTAATAAGGCAGAGCAGACACTACTAAAAATGGAGTGATTAAAGAAAAAAATTATACTTTTGGAATTTTAGTATCGAATCTACTGTATAGAAAAAACACATCAATACACAAGACTTTAAATAAATAAATAAATAAATAAATAACATACATTTAAATAAGACATAAACAAATAAATAAATACAAAGATAATAAAAAAAAACATTATTATTATTATTATTATTATTATTATTATTATTATTATTATTATTATTATTATTATTATTATTATTATTATTGGTGGTGGTGGTGGTAGTAGTAGTAATTTCCCTTTGGGATGAATAAAGTATCTATCTATCTATCTATCTATCTATCTATCTATCTATCTATCTATCTATCTATCTATCTATCTATCTATCTATCTATCTATCTAATAGTAGTAGCAGTAGTAGTAGTAGTAGTAATAGTAGTTGTAGTAGTAGTAGTAATAGAACCCTTATAAAGATTTCAATAAAAGTTTGTACTTGAATGATTGTAAGTAAGTCAATCTTGTCAAGCACTGCCACACATGCATTCCAAAATAAAATATAATAATATAAAATATAATAAAATAAAATGGAAAAACAACAGAAATAATTCACAATTTATTATACATTTAAAATATATTCCTAGTTTAGGCTTCATGACATGCTTTGTGTTTACGGGAGACAAAAATCTCCTAAATATGCAAAAAACCCAAGCCTAATTAGGCTACCCAGACCTATAAGGGTGCAGAGTAATGGGCTAATGAAAAGCCCAGGCAGGGTTAGCCTAGATTCTGGAGCACCGAAATGCCAATTAACTTGGAAAGGTAAATATGGCAGGTGTTCTCAGTGTAGTAGGTAGAGCAGTGAGAGTCGAGCTTAAGCAGTCACTCCAGTGCAGGAGGGGTGGGGCAGAGAAGCGACATGGTGCCGCCCCCTGCTGGTAATCTCTTTTGATTTTCCCTCCATGTGGTCACTTAAAATCAGTCCCACCGAGCTCAGTGGTGCAGTCTCTCTCTCTCTCTCTCTCTTTCTCTCTCTCTCTCTCTCTCCCCTTTAGGAGAGCGTGGATCTTTCATATTCTTCCTGCTTTTTATTTTATTTTTCGGCCATATATAACATACCACTGGTGTAACATGTAGAACATTTATTATTATTATTATTATTATTGTTATTATTATTATTATTATTAATAATAATAATAATAATAATAATAATAATAATAATAATTTATTATCTTGAAATTTTATCCCTTTTTTCTTTTCTTTTCCAGCTGAAGTGACATTTTGTGTTTCTGAGCTGTAGGAGCTCTATTCTCCTCATTTGTGTCTCTTACAATAGATCTTCGGGGGTTTAGAGGAGGATTTCCTGGAGTTTAGAAGCCTCACACGACATAATTCCGGGTGTATTGATCTAACTCTCAGTCAAAAAAAAGCATGATGGTTAAAAGAAAAATAAAATTAAATAAATAAATAACAAAACCCAGTGGTGAAAACAAGAAAACTATACCAAAAAAAACCTTAATGCTCAGTTTGATTGGGGTCCTTTATGATTAAAACAATTTAAATATCTTTCTATCAAATGCGGCACGCCATGTTTATATTTCTTCGAGCCTCCATTCATTACAACATCCAACTGATTTTGAAATAAGTCTAAACCCCGCCACTTTTTCCCCCTCAGCTCCGTCCAGGTGAGAGTGAATGAGCTATAAACTCTGTCTCCCTCATTAATGGTGTCTGTCCTTCGTTTTTTGGGTCCACGGGAGACTAAAGTCTAACAAAATTAGTATGCCAAAAAGCCACCCCCCTCTTGGGGCCTGTAATTTTCTTGCAAATGATTTCCGTTTTAAGGATGAAACAAACAAGCCAATGCCATTTTTGTTCTTCCGACGCCAGGGGCAGGAGTACGCATGCGCACGAGCATATGAAGAAGCCACGATCAGCAGGTGGTACTAAGGGGAAGAAAAATAAATAGCACGAAATAAATATATGTACTTTATATAGTGTCTTTTCTAAAAATGATAATAAATATATAAATGTCATTCGAATGAAGAGTTCTGTGGCCAGGAAGTGGTGTAGTGGTTTTATTTTAGTTGATGTATTTGGCAAGACTGAAAGCCGCAAAGAAGTCAGAGAAGCTCTGAATGAATTCTGTCTTTCTTCTAAAAATCGGACCTTTTATAGATTATACTCATATATATATATATATATATATATATATATATATATATATATATATATATATATATATATATATATATATATATATACATGTGTGTGTGTGTAATATAAATAATAACAACTAAACAAAGTTAATTAATTAATTATTATTAATTAAAACTATTATTAATGTGGCTACATTTGTAATAAAACCAGACAATAATAATAATAATAATAATAATAAACCTCACATTTTAAATTTGTTTCTTTCATTTTAAAAACTTTAATAAAAATAATTAGGGAATCCTTGCACCTAGGCATTCATTTTCCTTGAACATTTTAGTTTATTCCCTTGCATATTACAGTTATTTACACACACGCGCACAGTGTGTAGAAGTTAATTGCACCGTTTTCTCATCATAAACGCGCGTATAAATCACGGCAGTGTGTAACTGTATTAGGCCGTGTGTTATATTTTTATGTTCCTATCGCGGTCTGCAGTAGCTCTCCATGATTCTCCATAACAATAAATCATGTTGGCTCCATCATTCCCAGGAGCCTTGTGCTTACCAGCCTTTTATTCCAAACCCAAGAACAGTCTGATTTAACACAGTGTTTCACAGGTTATCTTTTATAGCTTGTATTATTATTATTATTATTATTATTAATAATAATAATAATAATAATAATAATAATAATAATAATAATAATGTTATTGTTGTTATTATTATTATTATATAATAGTAATAATAATAATGTTTCTTCCTAACGAAAAGTGTGTTATATTCGTTATATAAAGCGCATTATCGAAGCAAGATTTCTCCTTTAATCATTATAAAAATAAAATGAATATTAAAAAAAACAAAAACTCTTCATATCTGCACCTTTTGTCTTAACCCGGCTGGAATAACGTGCTGGAAAGCAGTTTGGAAAAGAGAAAACACACCAGGGTGAGGGGTTTAAGTCAACGTCCAGCTGGCGGTCCTTACGAATTATTGCTCTGCGCATTTTTCTCAAACAGGGAAAAAGTGAGTTTAGTAGTACACTGGTGTTTTTAATCTTGCATTCTTCTTCTTCTTCTTCTTTTATTTTGTTTTAACTCGCTTGTTTTTTTTCTAGTTCCAAATTGTTTCCAAATTTTTCCTGTGTGTGTCCGGGAGTCAAACATGAATGTTCTAGAGCCGTAAACATCAGCGTACTTTGGTCATAAACATCAGATCTTTATGGAAACCTCGTGTTGAGACTCGAAATTAAGCTGTGGAAAATTTTAGACAGGATCATTCCCATCATGCCAGCTCTCCAAACCGTGTAGACTTGAAGGGTTCGCACGAGCTCTCTCTCTCTCTCTCTCTCTCTCTCTCTCTCCCTGTGTGTGAGCGCGCGCACGTGTGTGTGTGAATGAAGCCACAAGGCCTAACCTGTAGATGTTCATATCCACACCACTCCGTGTTAACCCGTTTCAACGCTATTTGCGCAACATGTTCTACAAGCCGCACCGCACATGCCAAGCACCTTGAGGTCTACTTTACTATGAATAAAACATTACATCTTCTTCTGGTTTTCTTCTGGACAGTGTGTCAAATTCACGTTTGGACGTTTGGTTTGTAAGAGATGGAGCCTTTCTTTCAGGTGAACCAAAATGCGCTTTACGACGAATGGATGTAGTGGTGGATGAAAGCAGTTTGAGTTTGTGTGTGTGTGTGTGTGAGAGAGAGAGAGAGAGAGAGAGAGAGAGAGAGAAAGCTACTAGCTTGGCCAAGGTGTTAAATCCCTGTCTTTTGCCCCAGAATGCGCACTGACTCTTATACAAAACAATATCATAATAAATAAGGTACCCTTATTGACACATCAGGCTGAAAGCAGGGTTTATTATTATTATTATTATTATTATTATTATTATTATTATTATTATTATTATTATTATAACTCACCTTTGAATCCCACCCAAACACTGAATGGGATAGATTATAAAAAAATATTATTCATTCATTCATTCATTCATTCATTCATTCATTCATTCATTCATTCATTTATTTATTTATTTATTTATTTATTTATTTATTTATTTATTAATTTATTATTATTATTATTATTATTATTATTATTATTATTATTATTATTATTATTATTATTATTATCTATTTATCTATCAAATCATTCTTCCATATTAATGGATTATCCTTTCCTTCCAAGGACTTCTGCAAACTTCAACGTGTTTTCGGAAACTTTTTTTTTTTTCTTAAATTAATGCCTTTAATTTTTGGTTGATGGCAACATCAGCGCAGCTCTGTAAATTGCTCTTTAATGAGATTTTGCTACAGGGGATAATCTGCTACTGACAGGGAAAAAAGACGTCTTGAAAACATCTGTAGACCTATGATTTCACTCTGAAGATTACACCCCCTCCCCATGTCTCAGAGAGAAAAATGGTCAGTATACAGAAATAACACTCCGCCATCTGACCTGATGTATGTGACTTCACTTTGGGGAAAAGTGAACTTTTTATTTTTTTAAGCATCAGCTAATGAGCCTCTCAGTGTTATATAATGCCATTCTGAAGATTTGTATTTTGCTTTATATCCATGTCTAACATAGTAAATATTAAGTTGGTTATAGATGTTGAGAAGCCTCTGACCCCAGCAGTGCAATGTATGGCTCATTATCTTCACATGGCCACATGGGTAATTTAATGACACCTTTAACCCAGGTGTTGTTTTTCAAAGTCACATCATGAACACTTGCATCTTAACATCTATACTTGAACCCATTAAAACTATCTCTGTGTTCTACTTTTTTTTGCACATGAAGAGAATACCACAAGGTCTGCTTTCACTTTTTATGTAGTTGATTTAGCAGACTACTAAGCATCGAGATTTATCATACACGTCGTACATGAACACATCATATTTCCATGTCATCTTCTCTAAACTTATTGGCCATGTACCGATTTTTTTGGATCTGCACTGCAGAGAAGGAATGTTCACCTGCATCCCTGTCCTCCAAGTCCATGTACTTCCAGGATTCTGCAATGTAGATTACTTCCTCCAGGGAGTCTGGAGATGATCCCAGAAACTCATCCAGCTCAACAGACAGGCCTGGCTCACCTCCAGAAAAAATAGACCATATCATGCAGAGCTGCAGCCAAGCCAGAAAGCCCAAAATTATATCTGACACTTTGCATCACGTCAACTTTTATACTCTTAGTTTTGCCAGTTTCTCTCTCTCTCTTTCTCTCTCTCTCTCTCTCTCTCTCTCTCTCACACACACACTTTCTTTTTTTGTATTTCTAAGACATGTTGATTTTGATTTTATTCCCATGCTTTGACTTTTTTTTTTCTTTGCCAGAAGCTATGTAAAAAGATGTTAATGTTAGCTTGCACTGTATTTGTGCAACACAATTACTATGTCCAGTTAAAGCTTTGCAGATGTGTCTTGCAACTCTCACCTGCTGTTTGTACAAGCCGCATTCGTTTCCAGCGTGCACTGCCCTAATTGTTTTGTGTGGGTTTTGCTCTGTGAAGCAGACACGGAGTCAGTAGCTGCCAGGATAATTACAGAGCAGGCGCTTTCAGTGAAAGGAAAAGAAGCACTTAGTAATCCACGGGTCTGGTGTAAACCTCCCGTCTGACAGGACGCAAAGTTGCAGTGTACACCAAATGTATTATTCTAACCTGATTAAATTTTCAAACGTGCTCGGGCAGTATAAAAGAGGACATGATGTTATACTGAGTATTTTGTCTTACGATTTCTGGTCGTCAATCTCAAAGTTCCCAGGATAACTATCCCATCAAAGTATAATAGCTCATCTTCAAACCTGCTTTCACATGAAGCCCTTTCTCTATTGGTGAATATAACTCATTATATTCTCCTGAATGACATGTCAAAACAGAATCGGTGATTGGAGCCTGCTCTGGTGCCAGAGATTGCCCGCTGGCTCAGCAGGATGTTGGGTCTTCAATGGTGCGAATGGGCACATCTTGTCTGGCCTTGCCATTGCTTTGGCCCTTTTAGTGGATGGAAACACATGTCACACCCAGAATCACCATGCCAAGCACCAGCATCCAGGCTCTGGCTGACCGATGGCAGAGGGCACAGTGCCCACTGAGAACCTGGTGGCCATCACCACCTCCACTTGACACAACGCTGGCCAGCCGTCATGGATAGAGGGATCACAATGAAGCCCCATGCACCATGTATCAAGACTCTTGCATCACATTTATATAAACAGATGTATTTCGTCTGGGGAACAATTTCCACTTGAAATTCTGGATTTTTTTCATTTGTATTGCTTTTCTTGATGCTGTCATATTCTCTAATCTGATTGGTCTGATTATTTCGTATAACAGCAGCCCTGTAAGTAATTCTGGCTGAATATTAAATCACATATTTATATTAATGAATTAATTTTAATACTCCATTGTTGCCATAGTAACCACTAATTCTCTAGGGCATGGATGGCGGATCCTCCACATAATCTAAAGCCTAGACAAAATAGATTTTTCTTTTATAAAAAAATGTTTGTCTTTTGGCTCAAAATAGAAAGCGGATGGAATAACGTATTGTAGCTACTTTAATATAAGTTATAACAGATGCTCTAGAATATTACACAGCTATAAAGGCATAAAAGACATATTGTGTTACTGATTTCTAAATGTAAAAGATTTTACAGTAAATGTTGGTGTATAAGTTGTATGGAGCAGTTGTGGGAATTTCCTGTTTTTGGATTATAATCCACTTTGGTTTGCAATTTTCCTGTCAGCTGATTGGTGGAAAAGCCAATGTAGCATTATTTAGGTAAATGATTAGGATATTTTTGATTCTTTATGATTTCTGTACTTAAATACAGATGTTAATAAAGAACCACAATCTGAACCATACTTATTTTTATGTCCTCCAGATGTTCATTGTATCTCTGAGGCTTGTATTGTCAGTGGCTGTGAGTCGTTTCCAACCCAACGGAGAATCAAACTCGGTGCATGACACTGTAATGTCGAACGTCTAAAAAAAGAAGGTGGCTCTTTAAAATCCAAACATGTGCAACGGCATGCATCTGCTACTGTCTGATAACGACCGGCGGGATTTTTGCCTTCTCTCCTTTCCTCGTCGTGGCGTTTCGAAGAGCACAGCGAATCTCTGGGTGCCAAATTAAGCGGCGTGCTGATCCACGCTGGCTGCACGGGGTAACGAGCAGGCCCAGAGGATATTTGCAGGGTCACACAAAGGAGGTGCTGGGGAAGTGCAGAGGAAATCGGGGCTCCAGCAGGAAGCCTCGCCAAGTCACTAAATTCTGCAGGCCATCCTCGGTCGCTTATCAGCGCTTGGAACGAGATCTCGTTGGCATGAGCCAAGCCTGCTTGCTGCTACCTCAGACCGATGGCAAAGTGTGCTTAGGGTATGGGAGATTCAGTCATTTGTGCAAAAGAGGGTAGGGAGGGCTGAGGAACGGCGAGGATGCTGGATGTCACCAGTATGATGCTTTCCTTTAATCTTTTTGGCCCAGTAGAGCTCAGCACCAGCTTCTATCATGCTCTGTGAGCATTTAGAAGGAGAAAATGTCACAAACTACGCACGTTTTGGCCATTATCTCAACAAAGAGCCATTTTACAACGCCACCATGACACTGAATCGAGTCCCACTGTTTTGTCAATGTGGGGTATAATGGAATTAATAACATCAACTGTGCATTGCCGTGAGCCCTTGCAGTTTTTTCTTCCCATTTTTTTATCTCTGAAGCATATACTATGTGCTCACAGGGGATGATTTACTGTTGGCAAGAACCTAATGATGCTTCTCTGGTGCCGAATGCTGCATCAAGTGAAGCTTGCATTCTCTCCAGCGATGATTGTTTCAGCATTAAAGGCTCTGGACTTATTGCAATTGCCTTTTGTTCCGTTCCTTTAATAAATGGTGTTGTTGCCTCATACTTCCAATTTGGAATAAACACATCGCTCCTTTACAAATATTTGACACCTCAGTCATTTATGGAAGCTGTAATTAATGCAGTGTTTGTTATACAGTCTATAAAGACTTATACATGCTACTGTTTCCTTTGTTTTGTCAAAGTAATTATGGGTTCAGCTATCTGTATACTTGATGAGGTTTTTTTTTTCTTTCTTTTCCTCAGCGCTGGCTGATAAATAACAAAATAAGTCAAAGCCTGCTTTGTATTCGGTAATTAAAGTGAAAAATATAGCAATGCAAATCTTTAATTGGACTCCAAGAGAGAGATTCAGATTTTCTCTTTAATGATAAGAGATGACTGGGGACAGAAAAACAAAGTGCGTTGAAATGTGATGGTGGAAGTTCAATTAATCACAATACAGAAAACAAGCAATTTACCATACAGCGTTCTTCTCATTCAGGGAATCTCACAACCCAGGTAATGTTCTTTTAATCATCTCAGTGCGACATTAGCCATCTCATAGAACAACAGATGGATTTAAAAAATCATGCCCTCGCATAGAGCGAGCGTAATGTTTAACCGGCTGCACCGAAGCAGTCAGTAATGATAAGCCACGAGAACTCGCTCTACTGCCTGACGTGCCTTTTGTTATCAAAGTGAGTCTGGATACTAAATACCAGCCTTGGCTCGGAGTAATGGCATTCCCTCAATGTTTCGCTTGGGTTAATTAAATGGTTTGGCCCTGTGTGTATATGTAGTAAATTAAATGTAAATTATTTAACGAACACTTCTTTCATTCTTTTCATGTGCACTTGCTCGTCTTGTTGTCTCTTTTCCCCTCCGTCAGAGATAAAAGTTCATTTGAAGTGTTGTCTTTCCACTCATTAAAGCTGAATTCCACACCATCTGTGAAGTGACACAAACACACCTGCTCTGCTCCCTGCCGCCTCTAATGGCTTTTCACAATGTGCAGGCTAGCTCGCAGAGTCAACGGAGCTCCATCAAACAGCCACTTCACTCCATAATTACACTTTTCAGATAAACAATCAGGTCTTATTTTTAATAGAGAGTTAATAGCTGAAGTAATAGTATACCCGCATTAAGTATGATACGACTGCACAGCTGTGTAAAGAAGACCACTGGATAACGGTCGCGTATAATCTCTTAGTGCTGAACCTCTTAAGACCTTAAGATGCTTGAGGAAGTCTTGACTGGATTTGATGAACTTGCTGGAACCCTGGGTGTGTGCTGACAGCAGAGGAATCAGTGCTGGACATCGGATGAAGGGATGTGTGGCAGACGTTGCCCTTTGCCCACTCGATCTGTTCCCGAGTCGGGGGTGAGATGGCCGTACCCTGCTGTGGTCTTCTGAAACCAGAGACTCTTGAAGTGATTGTGTGCACACACCCTTGCAGCTTTACATAAAGCGTTGCATGAAGATGTTAGGGACAGTCTGGTCACTGCTTTCCTTGCTCGTTCCCTCCCTCTGGGCATGAACTCCTCCAGGCCAGGCCTCAGACCACCCCGGGCTGGTCAGCAAACCCTGCTTACACCTGCCATAAAACTTGAAAGCCGTTGCTTTGAAGTGTTCAAAGCCTAGCTGCCTGACCTTTGATGCAACTTTGGCCACAACACATGTTTAGCGCAGTGCGTATAAAGCAGCCTGCTCTGTCCAAGGACTGTTTGGCTACATGTGTGAGATGTAAGGGTCCATGCATGGCAGCCATGCATGGCCTTCATGCTGTTCCCAGCAGCGTGGGGGTGGGATGGGGGTCAGCAGCGGGAAAGAAAAAGGCCATTAGAGATTGATCTCTACCGAGTCCTTCATATGTTCAGTAGTAACCCATAGAGCCCTGAAAATTTAAACTACACTCACAGTCAAACAAATGCTTGCATTCTGTGTTAGTTCTGTCCTCACTAACATATACTAAGAATTTTAGCACTTGATATTAACTTGATATCTCTGTCAACATGAGCTTCCTGTTTTTGCAATAAAAGTATTTTTCCTTGGAGGATTAAAAAAACAAAAAAAACAATAAAACTCATGTGGTAGAATTGTGATCCTTAAAGATTACTTAAAATAAATGCAGGCAAATTGTCACCCTTCGTCTTTCTGTGTTTTTTTTTCTTCAGTTGCTGCTTTGGTTGTTGACCTGCATAAGGCGATGAATATTAAAAATCCATAAGCAGTTAAAAACACCATTAGGCATAATGAGGGTCATCGTAAAGTTCCAAAGATCCGGATCAGTTGAAAATCTGCCCGCATAGTGAGGATAAAGATGATGGAGGCAACGAGAAACCAGAAAATCGAAATTATACAGTTCTTAAAGTTAATCAGTTTCATAAGTCTATTACACAATTTTAATACAGCAACTTTTTATGAGAAAGTTTCTTTCCTTAGAGAAATCTACAAATTAAATCGTACATTGTGATCAAATGAAATTAATGAGTATATTTTTGGCTCTAGATTATATCTAACAAAAGTGGACTGCATACTAAGAACACTCTTGACCTTGCTGCATAATATGATGGATTATTAATGTAGTTTGTTGTATATTAATGTATATTTGCTTTATAGGGTTGCCACTACCTGGAGGTAAAACTTTGGTTATAAGTGTGGTTTACAGGCCTGAATAAAAGCTATAGAAACCCACAAACTATACATGATCTTCGGATATTCTACATGAACTCATTGGAATCATGTTCCATACAAATACATGAAATTCTTTTCTTATTCTTTCAAAGGTCGGAGACAAAAAAAAAACAGTGAAACTAGTGTTTTTGCAAAGAAGGTTGTATTTAGGTTTGTGTTAAAATAAAGCACATTATCCTCTGTTTAACTTCATATATAACATTTAGGATTTGATTGTGTAAGAACAAAGACATCATGTAAAACCAACTTTCTTCATTTCTAGTTCATGCAGACTGAGAAACTCCCAAAATGCTAGGTCAGTATATAAAGAGCATCAATGTTCTGACATTTTCTTAAAGAGAAAAGGAAGCTAGAAGGAAAACGGTAGCTAGTTTAAATTTTCCATGCCACCTCTTCCTCACTAAACAGTAAAGCATTATTTGTGAGCCTGGCTTGACTATTTTATATGAGGCATTATATCTCTGTATAAATACCTTGGCCCATAACCGCGTATGGCCCATAATGCTGTGAGTGCTGATCATTGGTCTGTAAATGTCAAACAGGGATGTTGATATACTGCCCACCTCAGGGTGCTTTCTCCTACTGCCGCAGTGACAGTGTTCGAGTGACATAATCCCAACATGAGCCATGCTATAAAGGCAGTGTGGTTATATAACACAGCGTTCCCTGCAGCACACATGCTCTCTCGGCTTTCTTCCCCTCTCTCTCTATTAACTTTACAGGCAGCCTGCTTGACAATGTTGTACATATGCTGCTTTATATAAAACGAACAAGGCCTAGTATTTCGAATGCACCAAAACACACTGTGAGCTTTGGCTTAACAGCCGTTTTGATTTTGTTGTTGTTGTTCAGACATTATTTGGTTATTAGACAGATTTCCTGAAAAACTTCAGATTGAGGGTGACTTCAGCTTAATGGACTTGCAGAGTGCTTTGAGCCAACATTTATGTCACACATTGATTACAGCACATACTGCTATAGGCCCATCTTAAAATACTGTTTAGGAAAATGACCATTTAACTACCCCACAATTCTCAGTGGAAATGAAGTGGAGCTAAAAAAGAAAGGACATTTATGCTTTTTACTGTACATACTACACAAATGTGCCATGCCCTCGTCTTCATGGAATAGATCTGAGATCTGTGACTGTAATTGATTGTATGCCTTGTGCTAAGTTTAGGTATGTAGAATTCCACCAGAGCTGGCGGCACGACTCAGACAAATGTTGACTGGGAGGAGGCGGCGAGTCTCTATTCGGTTTGCTCTGTGACCTTCGAAATGCACAGTCGACAAAGCTTCCCTGCGTGTGGAAATTCACTACCATTCATCTGTGTGAATGAGTCAACTACCAGATCACACAGCTCTTATATTTAAACTTAACATTTGCCGCTCTGTGAGTGTGAATTATTGAATTTATTTTGCACTTTGATCTGTAAAAAAGAGAAATTTAAATTACATTTCCAGCCATCGCTAGCACATCTAATTAGCAGCGAAGTGACATTATTATTGTCACAAGTGGCCCAGTGTAAAATACAAGACAGCCGGTCTGCCAGAGGTGACCCCAGGGTGCCTAGAGAGTCGACGGGTTGGAAATCAGACTGGGCATGAGCGGAAGAGCAGTGGTGGCACGGTTTGGGTGCAAGGCAGTCCAGTATGGCTGTCAACACCTACGTGTCTGGAGACACGATGACCCCTTTCCGCTGTGACGAGCGTAAATCAAGCGGCCATTCTGAAACAACAGTGTCGTGTAGTTCCCCTGTAGTGCGTGGACCCTCGCTCTCGGCATGGGGCTCCATTCCAAGCTTGACAGGAGAAGGGCCCCTGCCTGAAGGGTGCCATACGGAACCAGGCTTCACACGTCACCAGCACCAGTGGAAATCCTGAAACACACACACACACACACGCACACACATCAGCATTCAGCTGTAGTTGCCTTCCATGCTTTTTATGCCTAGCACTCACATTATAGATCCAGTAATATATAAATGTGTGTGTGTGTGTGTTAGAATGTTATTTCTTTTTTTAATGTTAATTTTGTGCTGTGCTTATTCACAAGACTTCCAGATGTTGCATAATATTATTCATTAATAATAATAATTGATGCTGGTTGGTTATATTCTTGCAGCAATGATAATAAATATATTTCAATAAATATTCCTGGATATAAAGACAGACTCTCCATTTCTAATGCAGTCTTTCAGGGTGTTCACGTTTTAAAGCTGAACATATTTGCTTTTCTCTCTTGTCTGGTGCCAGATTCTCAAACCAAGCACCATACAAGCACTTGTGTTTGTGTTTGTTTAGGGTTGAAGGTGAGAACTTGCACAGGTTTCCTAAGTGACCTGAATTGTTCTGGCACCTCATCAAGGACTGACTTCAGTGTTTAATGCAGTGCTTTAAAGGGCTTTAATGATCTACTCTCACAGTTCCCAAATAAGCTGTGATAAAACAATCGGAGGAAAAGGAGACGGACTGTTCCTTCAATAGATAGATAGATAGATAGATAGATAGATAGATAGATAGATAGATAGATAGATAGATAGATAGATAGATAGATAGATAGATAGATAGATAGATAGATAGATAGATAAGGGCAATTTGTTATGGTGCAAATAAGATAGATAGATAAAAACATTTGTTGTTGTATGTTGGTGTATAAGATAAAAATAAAATAATCTTGTGCATTATATCTATAAACTAAATTTTGGAGAAATAATGGTTGTTGTTGTTGTTGTTGTTGTTGTTGTTGTTGTTGTTGTTGTTTGCTATTACAAATTAGCAGAATAATTATGGCAACATTTATGTACCACAACCCATTTTACAGCTATGAAGAGAAGTGCTTAAAATCTCTAACAAAAACACACCCTCACACTTGTTCATGTACTTAGAGTTTTGTTTAATTTGCAAAATTCTATCTGATTGAAAATTATTAACTGGGTAAAATATTGTAACATGAGTATTTAGGTTATTCAGGACAATAGACGTGATATTTAAAATGATTTTTTGTTCATATTCATTCATCTATGTTTGTTTTTGTTTGATCCTTTATTGATATATGGAACAGTATATTGCACCCCTTGTACAAAAATGAACGCACACTGTGTGTGTGTGTGTGTGTGTGTGTGTCGTGTATAGAAACGCTGTGTATCTGCCAGGCACTGGGGCTGCATGCATGCACACTTTGCCCGTGTTCTGGTGCAGTGAGCTGGTTAAGCAGGGCAGAAGGGCAGACTCGGGTCACTGTGTAGCACTACAATAGAGGGCCGGACAGCTGTTGTATCCCGACAAAAAGCGCCGCTCTTATCCTCTGTGCTGTTTACTTAGGGCATTACAACGCATGTTAGCCGGCTTGTACGATGAGTAACCCAGTCAACAAGCACACACACACACACACACACACACACACCGTTGGAATTAGAAGGATTTCTTTATTCTTTCGTTCTTTCTTTTTCATTTTTTTTGGATTACGCACAAAATGATTTATGTACTTAAGTTTGCAAAACAGTGAGGCGCTACCAAGGTGGAAAAAACTACAAAATTTAAACTAAGTGTAAATTTATTAACATGATATCCAGGCATTTTAGCCAGTACAGGTTGCCAAATCATTACACAACCCTCTGTCTTTGACATATCGCCCAGAAAATAAAGAAGAGGGGTGGGGGGGGACAGTGTTCAGAGCAGAACTCGGTCTGTTACTGAGTCGCTTTCTCTAGTTGAGGCACCGAGGCTTCAGGCTTTGGCTCTCTACCCTGCCGTGGAAAAGGGGACTGACAGTCTTGCCAAAGTGCTTCTAAAAGTCAACACCGCCGTCCATCTTTGATTCACAGAGCCATCCACACTCCCAAGAGCGCTCACTTTGATCTCTTTCATTTTTCCCTCTTTCTTCTCTCCCTCTTATTTCTCCTCCAGATCTGTTATGCACTAAAATGTCTTTGCTTTGCCATAGAAACTTCTCCTTTCCCTCTGAATATTGATGTTTTCTTCTTCGTGGGGGTTATGACATGCTGAATCAGAGCCTAAAAGCCATGAACAATAGCCACTATTCATGGGCGCTTTTTCGCCCGGCTTTGTTTGGTTTTGTCTTGTTGTCCAAACCATTCCTTTCTCCAAATGAATACAAATATTGTTGATTCTGCTGATGTCCGCGCCTCTAGTTAACTTCAGCTGCTTTTCGCCGCTTTTAAACTCTTTGGCGGAGCAGCAGGTCGCTACTGTAGAAATCATACAATGAATTAAAGCTGGAGGAGGAGGAGGAGGAGGAGGTGTTGGAGGCCCGTTTCTTTTCCTCTCTTCATCCCTCTATTCTCCCAAAATCTTTCTCCGTTATCTCTTTCCCTTACTTCAGTCTTCATATCCCCATCTCCCTATTGCTTTCTTAAATATCTTATAGTCTTTCTCTGTCTCTTACAATTCTAAATAATAATAATAATAATAATAATAATAATAATAATAATAATAATAATAATAAGTACATCAACAACACTTACGATAATAGTAATAATAATAATAATAATAATAATAATAATAAAAACCCTACTTTTAGCCCGGTGTGTCTGAAATAAGGGTTTTTGTATGTATCAAAGGTACTTTTAGTACTTGTAACGCGTTTTTAAAGGTGAAAGATAAGCACTGAATTCATAAATAAATAAATAAATAAATAAATAAATAAATAAATAAATAAATTGATTAATTGATTAAGTACAGTGTGTGTTAACTGTCATGAGCTTCAGATCTACCTTGTCCCTGACAGGATAATGAGGTCAGTGAATGAATGAATGAATGAATGAATGAATGAATGAACGAACGAATTTTCAACCGTCCTCTTTCGTGCACTCTTACTCTGTTGCCAAAAATTTATGACACCTGTCACTGGAAATCATTCCTGCACTTTATTTATAGGTGGAAGCATGCTGCAGTCATTCGGGGAGCGTGCTCTGGAGTAGTGTTAGTTAGTTAGTGTCTAGAATGTATTTGGGTCAGAAAGCCATTCGGGGCGCATTGACCTCATGGATAGCAGAACTCATTTCCCTCCCCTCTCGCGCCTCTTTGCAAGACTGATATTTCTGTTTTCACTCTGAATAGTGCATCGTATCACTGAGTACTAAGTAAAAAATGAGTGAATGATATTGCTCGCCTTTAGATTTCCACCAAAGAACGAGTAAACAAACAAATGATATGATCACTTTTCCAAATCTTCCAATTAGCCGAAATAAGTCCAAACTGGCCTCGTTTAGACCAAGTAGTTGACATAAACGAATCTTAATTGTAAAAACAAGGCTAAGCCACGCTATAAAAGTGTAATTGTAAAATCATAATAGAGTTTTATTATAGCCAATTTGATACGGGATTCCGGAGATTCCTGTTGCCCTGTTGGCTCTGGCTTTAATATGGCATCCCGGAGCAAGCATTCATTTTGACATGCAGCTTTTATGTGTCTGGTGTCAACTTTCATGGTTCTCTCTCTGAATTATAGGCGCAATCATCAGGTTACTCCCTCTCTTCATCTCTCTCTCTCTCTCTCTCTCTCTCTCTCTCTCTCTCTCTCTCTTTCCCTCAACTGCACATTCATTCATCCAACGTTATGTTATACCTCCCCTATTTGAAACTCCATGTTGTATTACCTGCGCTTACAAAACGCTTCATGATATTATACATAAATTACGAAAGATACGTTTCCTCCAGAAGTATATAAACAAACCCCAGACACACCTCATCCTCATGCCAACAGTTTTAATAATCAAGGTGCAAATGAAAAATGTAAAGCAACAGTGTAGAACAAAAATCAACGAAATTAAAGTCCACTGGCGGAGTCTGGGGTTGCCGTCTGAATAATCACAATATTCATATTTTCTACATACATACATATATTTTTTAAAAGAAATATTATTTTGTGGAAGTGCAAACGACAGGGTTAGACAGATAGACAGACAGACAGACAGACAAAGAGCTTCTGACGTTCTAACAGATTATAACCTAAACACACACACACACAGGGTCATCCATTTCCGTTATAATTTTTCAGAAATTATTTGCCGCAGCAAAGGTTTTAATGTGAATTTGGCATGATGTAAGAAGCTCAGTCTATCCAAGAGATCTCGGTCTTATGCTCCGTTTATGTTCATACCCAGAAATAAATCTCTCTCTCTCTCACTCTCTCTCTCTCTCTCTCTCTCTCTCTTTCTCTCTCTCTCTCCGGTAGTCGGAACAACTCATTTAACCTTTAAAAACACACACACGGCATCCCTTCCCCTGGGTGTCCAACAATTTAACACTTTCTAACTTCCTTATTTTCACCTTTTGGGGGGGGTATATTTGTTTAAAAAAATACAAAGATACGCAAAATAATATTTTCTACCTTTTTATAAATGTTTTGAGGTCCTGCTTGAGATCCTGAGGATATATATATATATGTAATGATAAAGACCATGTCACGGCAGCGCACGTCCTTTGTGCTTAAGACAAACTTGAAAGAACAAGACCATACAAAAAAGGTCAAATCACTTTCCAGCTCAAGTGTGTGTGTGTGTGTGTGTGTGTGTGTGTGAGAGAGTTTTATTTAGATCGCGAGTCCATTGCATGAAAAAACAAGTTAATCTTAAGAGTCAAGTAGGAATTTCGTTTAAAGAAATAAAGAAAGAAGCACTGCATATGTGTTAATATCTTCTCCACAGTTTAACATCTGATCAATGCAACACTGATTTTTTTCTGCATTTTTAAAGGATAACTTAAAAATTGCATGTTTTTTTTATTTATTTATTTGTTTGTTTGTTTTTTTTGTTTGTTTTTCTCCGGGTAAAAT
This sequence comes from Hemibagrus wyckioides, assembly GCF_019097595.1. Taxonomy (NCBI): domain Eukaryota; kingdom Metazoa; phylum Chordata; class Actinopteri; order Siluriformes; family Bagridae; genus Hemibagrus; species Hemibagrus wyckioides. The sequence goes on along the minus strand of NC_080710.1, from coordinate 29,528,589 downwards.
TCCATTGCACTAATTTAGTATGTAAATTCGAATAAGGTCAGTTTGTTTTTTCCCCGATTTATGAATATGATATCATTGCTTCCGTTATTTCTTCACAAGGTCAATTATTGCTGCTGAGAGCAAATTGACAGCTTAAAGCAACAACTAAGTCCTTAATTTGCACGGCAGGTAATAACAAGCAGATCCAATCCAGCTTCCTCTGTCTATTGAGGTTTTTGTCCTCTTAATGAATGACAGGTAAGACTACTTCCTGCTTTCACACATGAACAAAAAAAATCAGTTCTCTCTCTCTTCTTGGAGTCTCACTGAGCCCGGGAAACAATTGATTTGAAGCTTATAGCTAATTATGTTCAGAAATTAGACAGCCACCATTGGTTCAGAAACAGAAGCACTACATGTAGTATAAAGCACTCTAGAAATGATTAGAATATATAAACAAAAGAAACATTCTTACCTTGTTTCTGAAAGAAACGTGATTTATGTAGCCATTTATTATTATTTTTTGTTTTGTTTTGCATTGTTGTGTTTTGTTTGAACAAAGATTTAGCGTCTAATTCTATCGGCATGCTTTAGACGATAGTTAACACTGCATCTGATCGAATTGTAATAGTGGGAAATCTCAGTTCCTTGTCTGTGGAGTTTCCTCAGCCACACAAAAGGGGTATTATGAAAAATAGCCTAAGTGCAAAGAATGTCACAGTGGTCGACTTATTATTGAAATCTTTCTTTATATGGAATGGACAAGGAAAAAAAAAACTTATAGAAAGTTTCTTTTGATGAATTAACTCTGGAGCAAAGGGGGAAAATCTTGGCATATATTATATTCTGTTCATTTTTTTCTGATGATTTGAGAGCCTTAAAAATAAAGAGAAATTTAAGTGTTTTTGTAACCGTAAAAGGAAATGTTTTTAGAATAAAAGAAATATTTTGCTGTTCCTATTTATTTATTTATTTATTTATTTATTATTAACAATGATGGTGATGATGATGTTATAATGTTGTTTTTCCCGTTGCTGCTGTTCTGCCTAGAACCGCTTCCTCAAGACTCGGATAAAAATTTCGTGCCTTATTCTTCTAATCCCATGCTGCTGGTATTAAATATATTAAACTAAACATGCTTTTGTTCTGTTCTATCTAGAGAAATAAACATCTTGAAATAGTTATTACTGAGACATATATAAAGAGACTGTGTTTTGCTTTGGTCAAATATAGACACCAGTGTTACCATTGTTTTTTTATATACATCATGAGAAATGCGTGACACTTGAAACGACCGTCCAAAATGTACTAACGTCTAATTATAGTTGAAACAACACCGGCCACGTGGAGAGAGAGAGAGAGAGAGAGAGAGAGAGAGAGGAAATGAACACCATTTGAATGACACACTGTTTGGTCGTGATTAATATTGAACCCTGGTTTTCCTTTCTCTTTTTTTCTCTTTAACTGCACGCAGGTGCTGGTCACATTCTGCTCAAGGCCTCTCACCTCCTCAACACACATCACCTCCACATGTTAGTGTACAGCCTGAAGGCCAGCATCGCAGCTTCATCTGTTCTTATCCGCGTGGAGCATAAAGCAATCAGGGGGGAAAAAAAGTCCAAAATAATAAAAAATAACCGCGAGACAACAAACAACTGTTACAACAACAAGAATAAGAATTTTTTTTTGCAGAAAAACGATTGCTTTTATCTATTTCTGGGCTCGGTTTATTTCCTGTAGGTGAGTGTCACTGTGACGGAGGCCAGTCCTCTCAATGTAAAACTACTTAATAGACCGTGACCAAGCAAAAGACATTAAACATAAAAAAGACGTGTCAAAGAAAAATATCGGCAAAACAGCTCGTGTTCATTAGGGTGATATTGGAGGGTCGTGGTACATTTCATTAATTTGTAATTTCAGAATGTTTGACAAATATTGCGGGGTATGTCAATAGGGAGTGGCATAATGTCTTTTTTCTGCGGGAGATGAAGAAATGACCCAAAAGTCTGCGGTGCTGCTACGTTGATCACACGAACGACGCTCCCACTGCTACTCTTTTACACACACACACACACACACACACACACACACACACCGCACACACGCACGCACACACACATGCGCGCGCGCACATTACCAAGGAGTCGTGTGAAATAGTGCAAAGAAACCAATGACTTAAAACGTCCCGTTATCGATGCACATTTGCATTTTAAAAACATTTTGCACTTTATGATGTATGATGATACAGTAGCTCTTTAAGGTTTTTTTCCTATTTTTTTTTACAACAATAAGCATGTCTTCTTGTAATGTGAGTTCATAATAACAAAAAAAATCCTATTTTACTCTTTACTATTCTGTTCTATTGTGCCGTTCTTTATTTTTGCTTTGCTCTGTTCTAAAAATGCTCTATTCTATTCTATTCTATTCTACCTGTTATTGTGCAACTCTACTGTATTCTCTTCTACTTTATTTCAGTCCATTCCTCCGATTCAATTCTATAGAATTCTATTCAATGTGATGGTGTTTTTTGCATATTGATTTCATAATACACATTCTGTTCTATTCTATTCTATTCTATTCTATTCTATTCTATTCTATTCTATTCTATTCTATTCTATTATTATTTTATTTTATTTTATTTTTTATTTTTATTTATTTTTTGCTATATTGTATTCTACGGTGTTGTTTCCTTTTCCGGCAGGTTTTCAGAGATATGATTTTATATTATGACTTAAATTATAAATAGACATACTTTTAATCAGCATAGACGAGTTTATGAATATTTAAAGAGGCCGGATTAGTTTCCACCACTCTTCTTACGATTATAGTATTATGAAATTTTTCAATTGTGGTTACAATTCCTGTAAAACCTTCATGCTAACCGTGCGGCCAATGGTGAACTTTGAATTTTGTTTGTTTGTTTGTTTGTTTTCCTGGATCATTCGTTTTTGTCAAAAATATATAATGAAATGCCAATTAGGGAAAATTGCAATAAACTTATATTACACACACACACATATATATATACGTATATATATATATATATATATATATATATATATATATATATATATATATATATATATATATATATATATATATATGGAGTGAACATTGATATTTGTGGTACAAAAATTTGGTATTCACTGAATTCTGACAAAATCATATGTAATATATGCAACAATTTATTCATATCAAAAACTCTGACACAGAAACATTTATTAGAATTAGAAACTTTCATTTGGTTCAGGTTTATGGAAGTTCTTGACATGGTTCAGAATTTCTGGTTCAAGGCTTTCAAAATACCAGACCAAAAATTTTAAGATCTTGTCCAGATCAGAAAGTTTTGTTTTTCAATGAAGATCTACAAAAACAAAACTGATTTAAAAAAATAATAAATAATGATTAAAAACATGTGTTAAACGTGTCTATCACTGCTAGTTTTAAAAGAAATGTCAGAACACTTTGTAAAGAAACAGAAAGCAAGGTTAATGATAATGATGCCCATTATACCGCTGTACATTCCATATATATATCACTGTTCACTGCATACACATTCCTTTTATATACCTAGAGTGATTCCCAACTTCCAAAGGTGCTATTTATCTCTTTATCCAACATACGAGGGATTTTTTTTCAGCTCTAGAGGTTGGGGTTTGTGCAGCGCAGATGTGCGCGGGTAGAAGATGGGGAGTGCATGTCCTCCAGCAGCAGGGTGCACAGGCAGTAAGTACACCTCTTTGCCTGAACATATAGTATTACCCAGCCTGATCATGATGTAGCACTGCCATTTACGCGGTGACTGGCAGTGAATTATGACCATGCGAAATCTCCCGAATTTCATGCTTTATGATTTGAGATCTGCGATCCTGGTTTAGTTATGAGGGTGTGTGCGTGTGTGTGTGTATATAAGAGTGAAGAAAGTTTCCACAGTTCACTTTTATAAAGACAGAACAGCAAAATCTTCTGAAACAAACCGATCACAAACCAAGACATGGATTTGCTTGAATTTCACGTTCAAAAAAAAAAAGGTTTGCGAATTTCTGTCCTTGTCATGTGTTAACAACTTTCCCAATAGGGATCCTTTCCTTTCCCAATCTAGGATACAGCTTGGAATTCCTTCTCCCAGTTTTATGGAAACAGACACCACTTTCTCTTTATCCTCATGTACACATAAAATAAAATCCATACCTGTGGTTTTCTCAAGCCATTTACTCCCCCAGACACACCCACCACCCAACACCCATGCACATGTGATAAATAAGATATAATAAGATATATGAAGCAAGTGATGATTAATTATATTACAGCAACACTTAATGTGTTAAGTGCATATTCCTCTCATTCATTATAGCTGGCTCAGGAGGATGATGTATAGCTCACTTACACAAATCTGATGTCGCCATAAAAAAGCGATTTCATTACTTTTTACTTTTCATTATCGTTATTATTGTATTATTGTGAAGCTGCTTGTGGAGCTGCTGCTTTGATTGATGTTGTGTTTTGTTGCTGGTGCTGTTATGCTGATGTACAGAATAATGTGCAGGACCGAGCCTATAGCCAATCACATTTCTTCTAACGCTTCTAACGCAGCGATAATAAAGATGGGCAATATGGAAATTTTTATAATTAAACTTGTTTGATATTTGCCCTGCTGAATTATGCATGCTATAGGCTATATGTAATTAAATTCTGATTTGCGCTTGATGAACTTTTTTTGGCGTATATGTTCAATAAAGCATCAAACGATTTGTGCTTACATATATACTTTTTATGAAATGGGTCATTTTTTAAATTAAATGCAAATTGTAGACGTATTACTTGCATAGTGCCATAAGGGATGGAAAAATGGTGTCATAAGTCATAGTCATATTATATTAGCATACAGTACCACACATTTCAGGGGAATATATATATTGCTGGTACATATATATATATATATATATATATATATATATATATATATATATATATATATATATATATATATATATAACAGCAATATTTAGACGCTTAACCAACATATATATATATATATATATATATATATATATATATATATATATATATATATATATATATATATATATATATGTTGGTTAAGCGTCTAAATTGAATATAGACAATATATTTTAATAATGATAGAATAATTAACTTCCTTCGTGATATTTTTATTTAACTGCAAAAAAAAATCTGTATTTGCTTAAAATTAAAAATCAACGTCTTGTTTCAGCCATAGAGGGAAACACATGTCAAGTGCATCACAGGAAAATGAGCACATTTTCGACTCACTAATTGCGAAAATATGTTTGAGTATGAAATAGAAGATTGTAAGAAGTATTAGATTCTCTCTCTCTCTCTCTCTCTCTCCCTCTCTCTCTCTCTCTCTCTCTCTCTCTCCCTCGCCCGCGCGCGCGCTCGCTCGCTTATGTATACCCCTTTAATAGACTTTACGTTTTAATCGCGAATAGAATAAAGTGCTTGTCGCAAACTATACGAACAAATTAGAGAGGGAAATGTAAGGATCAAAGGGGCTGGAAATAAGCGCAGCTGCTTTGAGATTCAAGGCCAACAAGCGTGTCTCAGCCCTGAAAGAGGCTCCTATTCAAAGCGCAGGTGCGAAGTGCTGTGGGTACATACTGTCACATTATGGAGAGGCTGTTAGAGATCCGTGTTTTCGCGCTGAACTACAGGGGCTGCTTCCCTCGTTTGGGTGGGATGGAAGGCTCGTTCATCCATGAAGCTAAAAAAAAAAAAGGAAAAGGAAAAAAGCTTGCCATGTGATATATGGTGATTAATCCGCCTGATTCGATGTAGGCAGCTCATAAAAATTAGCCAAGTCTCACCCTGACACTCCTGCACTACACGACTACTACACTACTGCCCCCACCTTTTTTTTTCTGACAACACATTCATGGGTGAGGTAATAGGTCAGAAATCCTTACTGTTAAATGTGCAGTTACGTACTGGCAAGATAAGCGCACACACCTTCTGTCTGTTTTTTTCTTTTTAGTCTTGCTAGGCGGATAGCCTTAATATTAATAGACAATAAGCCTAAGATACAGTCATCCACTGACACAGCACACCTAGTCCTTGGTGTTTAATTAACACCTACGTGTGTTAAACGATGTGCAGCCGGACACAATATACACTCGAAGACTTATTTCACCACTGAGAATTTGTTTTTGTGTGTGCTTTGTGCATCACTATCTGGATGTCCCTATGCAAAGTGTGCAAATGGAAAGCTCGAGCTCATAAAAATGTATATAATGTAATACGAATTGCTTTTAGATATTAAAATCAAACCATATTTTTTGGGACATAAAAATGTTCCTCCGTGGCTAATTACGACTGACGACATGTGATGATGTGAATGTCATCAAGTGTATCATAAATGATGTTCCACTTGTAAAAATATTTTGGATTTCTCCTGGAGCATGTATATGCATCCAGATTGTAAATTAGCTAGTGAATTAGGAAGGTTTTTTTAGATACCTGGCTACTAATACATTTGGGCTTCATTAAGTCAACCAAGGGCATTGAAATATTTTAAAATAATCGTGTTTTCAGAAAAATTATCTACAAAAACAGAAATTACGGCTCAGTCGGATTTTATTTCTGATATTTTTTTGTACTGTACTTTTATTCCCAATTCACACAGGCTCTTTTTTTGCATCATTTGATGTAATATTAACACGAACAGTGCGGAAATATGATGAAATGTCTAAATCACATAATACGCATGTGATTGCATTGCAGAATGATCTGTTGCATTGTTAAATTGCTGTGTGATTTCATCTGATAAGATGCCGGAAGTTATTTCATTTTATTTATTACAATGTATCATATGCAATATTTATTTATTTATTTATTTATTTATTTATTTATTTATTTATTTATTTATTTTACAGCCATAGGTTATATCGCGTAAGACATTTTAAAGCAGGGGCCCATAAGAAGGCGATGAGAGGGAGGGGTGGAGAAGGGCTGTTTGAATTATTGTTGTTTCTCAATCATAGTTTGGTGTTAATGGTTAATTTATATATTTGTTGCTATTGCACCTGTCCTGTCATTTAGCATGCGAATTCCAGTCACCCGGTGTCGTGTAATTATGACATGGAATAAGAAGCTGAATAGCGAGAGGAGATTTTTTTTTCTTCTTGGGAACCGCTAATCCCCTATTAAAGGGGCTTTGTTAAATAATGCAGGACGGTTTCCGGAAGTAGGATTATCGCCTTCATTATTTTTTTCCACAAAGAAATGATATTTCACACTCAAGTGAACCCTGGTTTGCTATTATAACAAAGAGCGAACAAACTAGTCGCCTTTATTTCCGCCTAAGACGCCATTTTACAGCAAAGATTGCAAATGTTCACGAGAACGGATCCTCTAGAAGAGGAAGAAAAGGAAATTCAGTGCACGTGAACAACTTGTCCGCTAGTCACCTGAAGTATAGTCTGAAACCTGAACAAAAACAGCATTTCAAATGGAAAACTTTCAAAAATCATTTAATCATAACCAGTCACTAACAATCTGGGGGTGGGGGGGTGGGGGTGACAGGAAAGTGTGGCGCGGATTTTCCTTCTTTTTATCCTTCACAGGAAGTGGCGATAATGACTACATTAAGCACCAAGGAGGGAAGCTTCCCTAGTAAACGACATGAACCAAACATACAAGAAAGTCTGTCTGCGTCTCTGCTGCCACGCTGAGCATGTGGAGTGGAAGTTACTTTTGCTACCATACTTGAATAACAATAATAATAATAATAATAATAATAATAATAATAATAATAATAATAAACTGTAAATTTTATATTTAAACCACAATGTCCAAAATGGTGATAAAAATAATACATAAATATTAAAAAAAAGTAAACAAAACACTGTAAAATAATATAGTAGTATAATATAATAAACTATTTCTATTTCTATATTTTATAGTTTTTTTGAATAACAATCATGTAAAATTATCCTTCCTGATTTGTCAGAAAACAGACTTTTTTTCAGACAATTTTTCGTTTTTTCCTCCCTTTTTTTTAGTCATGAAAACAGAAGTGCGCTGAGAGAAGGAGGGAGAAAAAGAAACCAGGCTTCGACACTGTCGCGTTTTCAGTGGCTTTGAGGACACACACACACACACACACACACACTACTCGAATTCGTTTCCCTCTCAGTTTGATGGGCGGAACTAAGAGCTCGAGACACTTTTTTGAAAAAGATGGGGCGATCAAATTGGCGACAAAAGAAGCCTTTTCCGTGTCATGAGCGTCGTTTAGACTACATGCAGGAATCCCTGTGATAATAAGCAACACTTCAAAGGGCTCCTCGCTCCAATTGAGACCACACTATCCCTTTCTCCATTCATGCACGAGAGCTGGTGCTGTGGAGGACTCGACTGTTTAGCCATTTCTCCTCCTTGTGTTTATTTTCTCTCTCTCTCTCTCTCTCTCTCTCTCTCTCTCTCTCTCACTGTGTATGTGTGTGTCTTTTTCTCTCTGTCTATTCAGTGAAGCATTTTAGATAGTGCAAACAACAAGACAATTACCCCAAAAGAGACAAACTATAACCTATCTCATCAAGCAATGCGTATCCACCCACAGACCCGTGGCATTAAAGGCCAGGATAGAAATGAAGGAAGTTGGAGATGACTTTAACCTCTGCCAATAGAGATAGATAGATAGATAGATAGATAGATAGATAGATAGATAGATAGATAGATAGATAGATAGAAAGATAGATAGATAGATAGATAGATAGATAGATAGATAGATAGATAGATAGATAGATAGATACTTGTTACACTACATAGTAATACATTTCCGTTAATTTCAATTCGTTCAATATTTTTCGAAGTTTTTTTTTCCCACTTGCGCAATGAAGTATCTATCCTCTGGGTAGAAAATATTGCTTTTTTTAAAAAGAGCCTTTAGAGTGCACAGCCTCGGTCCCCATATTATATCACCGACTGCCATAGAAATACTAACTCACCATGAAGATTCACCGTCGTGAAGAAATCGCTCTTTGTACAAAACTTTCTTTGATGTCTGGATGAGAATACAGAGGCGCTTCATGAAATACTCTTCACATAATCGGAGCATAAAACAGAGGTACCTAAAACAGGGGTAAACAGGGGTGTGTATGAAACGGGGTGAGAGTTATGTACACTTTTAAATGGACTATGTTTCTTGAAAGAAAGAAAGAAAGAAAGAAAGAAAGAAAGAAAGAAAGAAAGAAAGAAAGAAAGAAAGAATGTCTAAATATTAGGACAGATTCGGCTGACATTATTGTTTGTTTGTTTGTTTATTTATTTATTTATTTATTTATTTATTTATTTATTGGTTATCGGTCTTAGAAGTCTTCATAATTTAGAATGTATCATCATTTATTTAGTTATTTAGTTATTTAGTTATTTAGTTATTTAGTTAGTTAGTTAGTATTATTTGTCGCTTGATGAATTTGGCCCTCGTCGAACACACTATAATCAATGTAATTGTTTTTCAGCTGGAATATAGTCTACTCGTTATTATTATTCCATATTATTTTACACATTTTATTCAAATTACTGACAACTTACAAGGCATTTCGGTACACATTTTAAGGTCTCGTGTTTTCATAAAAATGGATTGTTGACGAGGTTTACAAAAAGCACAAAAATCAATGATCACATTGCTCAGTGGATAATAATAAATGAAATGTCATATCAAATACAACAACCATCAAATTGTATCGGCTGCATAAAACACAAGAGAATATCGTCTACGTCTTTATGAAATTCGAATTATTCAAATAATACCAAATATTATTATTATTATATATATAATTTTTTTTTACAAACAATAGTAGCAAACATTTAAAAATAGCTGAAATACTGAACCTTACAAAATTAATGTTGACACACATTAAAACGTTGTAATTTACATATGTACATTTTTTATATTGAAGCACTTTGGTTCGATAATACAATAAAAAGAAGAAGAAATTCAGTACTAAGTCAAAAAATAAATTAAGAGCTTATATAAGACAAAAAAAAAGAAAAATCACGATTTTATAAAATAATACATCTTTATGCATACACAAACAATCCCTGGTGTTGAACGAACACCTGCGGTATTGAATTAACACCTGTAGTGTAAAATTAAATCTTACAGTGTTGAAATAACTTCTACAGCATCCAAATATAAACACTCTAGGTGTGAACACAACACTGGCGCGTTTTGATGTGTGCAACCGGTCAGTACACCATTACAATAAAATGGACACTGGTGGTGATAATAGTTCATATTCAGTCCACGTGGGAGACAACTTGGCCACCTCAGTTTTGTGGTTTGGCTGTGACATGGATCTGTCAGTGAGCCAGTGCATTGGGGCCATTTAACACTGCCGAACTGACTCTCACATGGCCCGGGGCACTCTTACAAAAGTAGCCACGAGCACACGGTATTAAAACGCATGTTTTCACGAGTTCTGATATGGTGGACCCTCTGAAGGGTCCGGAGTGGACGATCCGCTCGGCGGGGTGTGTGCGCCGCCGGGGCCCGAGCTGTGACACACATACCACTCGCTCAGATTGGCAGCCTGCGATCCCGACAGAGTGTCTCGGCCCAAATCGGACGACGGAGACACAAGAGACGGGGTGGAGGACTCATAGCCGGAGCTTGGAGGAGGTGGCGACTTGCAGTGCACCTTCATGTGTTTGCGCAGGGAGCTCGGGTGTGTGTAGGATTTGTCACAGCCGCGCACTTTGCAGTTGTACGGCTTGTCGCTGGTGTGCACGTGAGAATGCTTCTTCCGGTCGCTGCTGTTGGCGAAGCGTCGATCACATCCGTCAAACTCGCACTTGAATGGCTTTTCGCCTGTGTTCAAAAAATAAACGGAAAAATATTTTCATTCTTTTCCCCATTGCTGATGAGCACAGTTTGACTAATATAGTTTATTAATCTTTGACTTTATTATTTATCTTATCTGATATGCAATAATTATCCTATATATAATTAGCCTATATACTAGTATGTACGTGCTTTATTAGTCCACCAAGTCAAACAAATCATTTTACAACACAATATGAAAAGTATATCAGTGTACACCAGCATAACCAGCCGACATCCCAACATCCTTAAAAAATGCTGGGCCTATATGGCGGGCTGTAATTGACTGAACAGATCTGTCCTCACATCTCTGTCCCTTGGGGTTTGATATTTAGACTGTTAGCAAACTGTGGAAGTGGACCCTGGTGTCACAGTTGTTATTAGCAGGTCAGGAAGTGCTTCCTTTGCTTTTTGCAAATCCTAATTGTTATTGTCACACGCACATGAGCACGATGTTTGATACATGCAAGGCCAGAAAATGTACATCACAATACCAAAGGTAGCAAAGACAAATAAAATAGCGCTTATTTTACTTCCCGCAAAAAAAAAACGTGGACCCTGCAAAAAGAAGACTAGTCGACTCTGAATGGTTTAATTAATTACATTCAAGCCACGAGACATTGATATTTTTTTGTTCCACAGCGCAAGCCGCTTATGAGAATATGTAATTGCTGCTGTCTAATTAAACTCGCGTGTTGAATATAAATTTGACCTTCAGCTGTTGGGCTGAGAGAGCCAATCAAGGCTATAGGCTATTAGTGTAGTACAAGCGAGAAACGAGGAAAGACACCCTTGGGAAACTGCATCCATAAGCAAAGATTCAGATTCCATCACGTTGGAAAATAATCATGGAGGAAACTGGATGGGAAAATTTGACAATGTCTAAGGATATATAGCTAGGATAAAAGAACCTGTAGTTTAAATAATCTTTAAACCATTATTATTTATTTATTTATTTATTTATTTATTTATTGGGGGGTAGCAGTACATATTAAATGTTAGAAGTTAAAAGGCAACTATATAGGCCCTGTCCCTACTTTTGCTAATTAATAAAACTATAAACAGTCAGTGAATACTGTGACAATAAGTATTGTGTAATGTAGATTATGCAAGAAAGAGTATCCAGTGAACTCTAGGCCTTTAGCTCTTTGCTTTGAACGACTTGTTGCATATCACCGTTAATCAAGACCTTAAGCGTAACCCTTCATTAATCACTACTGCAATAATTAACTTGACTTTGGCCATTCATGCTGCTTGCATACTCAAATGTGGATAATCTTGCATACGATGTATGTATTTTAAAAAAAGTATTCTTTCTTTATTTTTCTTTCAATCCAATGTCTGTATTTTGCGCGAGAATATATAATAATATTAATGAAAACTGCTTGAGTAGCATTTCTACAGGAAGGCTAGTCAAGGGTTAATATAGCCTCTCAGCTACTCTACGTTTAGCACAAAAGAGTCTCATCAAGCACATCAACTCGTGCAAATGGAACCCAGTAATATTACATTCACAGAGACGATTAGGACCTTAGGCATTTTTTGTAGCATAACTTTTTTTTTTTTTTATCAACAGGCAATACTTTTGGACACACTCCTCAGACTAGGCCCCACGCCAGAAAAACAAACAAAAAAATAAAGAAAAAATACATGCCTCAGCTTTAAAGATACAATACAAAAGGAACTCAGCTTCAAGCATATGCAAAGACACTTAGATAATCACACGTTCCTAAACGGTGCAATGCCTAAAGAAATTATTTTCATTTTTTTTTCTCAGATCAAGACGGTGGTAGTTTAGTGTAACACCCATATAAGCTGCCTGGAAATTAATATAATAACACATACAAAAATACTGGAGCTAGCAGTAGTGAAAACCTTAACCAAATACAATAATACAAAATGCTTTTAAGTGCTCTTTTTTCAGCTAATATATATTACTTCGTGCATAACATTTTTCAACATTCATATTTATGTTTCGATTAATCTAAAATATCCTTAGATGCAAATATAACTGCTATAAAGCAAGCTGCTGTGAAATGGAGTAATCGCTTTAGAGAAACGAAAATAAAAACTAACCTGTGTGCGTCCTCTTGTGGATTTTCAGGTTTTCTGATCGGGCAAATACTTTGCCACAGCCAGGAAACGGACACGGAAACGGTTTCTCTCCCGTGTGCACTCTGATATGGTTGACGAGCTTATATTTGGCTTTAAACGGTTTCCCTTCTCGCGGACACTCTTCCCAAAAGCAGACATGATTCGCCTGCTCGGGTCCGCCGACGTGCTCCACGGTCACATGCGTCACCAGTTCGTGCATGGTGCTGTAAGTTTTGGAGCAGAGTTTCTTGGCCGAGTTTTCTGGCTCCAGCCACTTGCAGATGAGCTCTTGCTTGATCGGTTGCCTCATGTAACGGAAAAAGGCACCGTGTCCATGATGGTGGTGGTGAGTACTGAGGTTCATGTTCAGATTGAGACCGTGGAGAGGCGAGGATGTTGCAAACGGATCCGATCTGTTGCTCGCCACTTGACTCAAGTGATCGGTCCTGACGTACATGTCGCCCGGTAAGCCTAGCCTTATTTGTCCGTTCGAGGCTTGGCCACCCGGTGCTCCGTTGGACGGCTGCTCATGATGGAGTCCAGGGAAGAGAGCATGCGCTCCGGCGTCAGGGTGAAGGTGGCCATAGTGTCCCGGGTAGCTACCTGTGGTCGAGACAAACACTCCGTGGTGAGAGGCGGAACCAGAGGTCTGCTCGGTCAACGCGGGCATGGCGCCTTGAGCTGTCAGATCTCGGCGAATAAGGAAATCCCTACCTGCGGATAGCGCCTGGGCCGCGTGAGACATGGAGTACGGGACCGTCGCCGCAGCCTGCACCGGGCCGAAAGCTCCCGTTGGACTGGAGACCACTTCACCGTGGCCTGCGATATGATGATTGTGATGGTGGTGGTGGTGGTGGTGGGGATAATGATGGGCTGGGCTGATTTTGAGGGCCGCCGAGTGCCCCATGGGTTCTGGCCCGAATGGACTCGGCCCCAGGCGGGGTTCCGCCGTGATCTCCCCAGGGTGCGCGTGAGCCATTGAGTGCGCGTGCCCGCCAAACCCCGGGAAGCCTGTCACGCTCTGAGGGGTATGGTGGTGATGATGATGGTGATGGTGGTGAGCCCCTGCCAAGTCAACTAATCTCAGTGCCGTGCTCCGTTTGGAAAACGCAGGGTCCATCACGGGGCTTCCCAACGCATCCACGCTCATTACTCCTAATTTTCTTTTTTAGAATAACTTGACAGCAGGCAAAATAATAATAATAATAATGATGATGATGACAAATATATTTTAATCGCGGTGGGAAAAAAATACAGAACGAGAGGAAAAAAAAATATAGAAAACTTGCTAAAGTTTAGTTCTTATCTATCTGCCTACATGGGATCCCATTCGGTTGAGAGGCAGCAGCGGGACGCTTTGATAGACTGAATGGAGATTCATGGCAGGCGCTGCAGCCCGCGGAGCTAAACAATCATTCCGCGCTCTAATTGGTCAGAGCTCGGTGATTGACGTCACTTGTGACAGTTTCCAATGTGAAGGAGAAGGAAAAAATGTTTTCTAGTGACAGCAAGCAGCCAGAGCGCCTGCGCCGAGCCTCAGGCAGCGGTTGGGGTGGAAAAAAAAAACTTTTTTTCTGTTGTTGTTGTTATGCAAAAGGCTATTGTACTTATAACTACAATGTCTAGAATTACATCTAAAAAGCAAAGTAATCGTCACGTGACTGCAAGGAAGATCTATACAGTAGGTTTTTTAAATATTACCAAAGTTGCTTCTGATTTTCGCTTAAGTCGCTTACAGACTAACCTCCCGATCTAACACTACTTACAGCTTACTGCTACTGGTGCCTTATTCCTTCTAACGTGCTCATTTGATACCCTGCATGAGGGATAGCATTTCAACTCAACCTCTCCATAGCACAACCATAAATCTAATGTGGAAAAATAACAAAAAAAAAGACAAAGCAGCAACGTTTTGTTGTTGTTGTGGTTGTTGTTGTTATTGTTGTTGTTGTGTGTCAGCCGCCCACCCATTTGGCTCCGTCGGCTTCGTAAAGGGATCAGTGTCTCTGTAATGCTCGGGAAAAAAAACGCTCCATTTATGCAGCGTGTAGTAAAAGAGCTGTTGTTATGATCCGAGGTAATTTAGTTTGTGTCCGAGAGTGGATCATGAGCGCCGGAGGAGGCACTTCATCAAGGAAGAGTGTGCAGGGTCAGCAAAGCTAAGCAGGCAACACATGGCTGCGTCGAGAAGCTCAAACCAACTTCCCTTGCTTATCTGTTGTGTTGCTTAATGAATAGGAAATTAAAATACTATCTATTATATATGTTGTTCTGCAGAGTAAGCCAAACAGGCAACACATGGTTGTGCACAGTATTCCAAAACAGCTTATTTATGATGACTTACTATATTACAATTTAAAATCGTATTGATTTTATGTATTGTGTGTGAGATTTAACCAAGCAGCTAGCACGTGGCTGTACACACTATCCATAAAACACTGATACTGGTCATATATTGTGTCTTAATAAATAGGAAATAAAAGTATTCATGCAAACACGCAACATATAGATGCTGTAATATCATGTAAAAACACTCTTTTTTAATCTATGATGACTTACTTAACAGGAAATTACATTTTATTGGTAATATCTGGTATTGTGTGTAGTTTTAGCTGTAAAATGTAGCCTGACACATGTAATGAATAAATACTAGACGATTTATTACACGTTTAGTTTGCATTTATTTATTTATTTATTTATTTATTTATTTATTTATTTATTTATAATCTGCATTGGAGTAGTCGATGCAATCGTGCACGTAGCTTATGGAAACAGATTAAATAATGAATATAGTGAATTATATATATATATATATATATATATATATATATATATATATATATATATATATATATATATAATTACGCTTTCATGTAATGTTACAGTTCGATATCAGTTAAGAGAAATATAACTCCTTTAGCATACAGAGCATTTAAAAGATTTTCTTTTAAATTTTTCTACACAGCTTTAGGTTCAATTAATTAGATAATCTAATAACCAACGCCTTATTGAATGTTCTATCCTTGATCTGCACGAGATGTGTGTAGCCCGTGTTAATGAAATCAAACAGAGACTCTGTGTGTGTGTGTGTGTGTGTGTGTGATGTGACCCCAAAGGGGTTGAGGGGTCAGACAGTTACCATTAGATTCATGTCACATAGCAGACGCGCAAATCTCCATAAGCATTGGGCGGACTGTTGGAGAGAGAGAATTATACAGGTCGCTCGATCACTCACTGATTTGTTCCTCTCCAGGAGAGATGAGGCCTTTAATGTCTCCTGACATGTCACACCAACATTTCATAACCTCGAAGCCAATGTCGCGAAATGTAAACCGGTTTAAGTGCTGCTACAGGCTCTTATTAAGCTTGACAAGATCGCTTTTATATCCGTTATGGATTTATTTTATCTTGATACGGGTTTTAAAACGACTTCCTTTAAGACCACGATGCTGGATCTACCTGAGCGCGTAATAAAATATATGGTGAAGATAACGTTTCACAACATTTAACCATACCACCAACCACTATTAATGCACATTTTATTTAACAACTGTAAAAATTTTAGCCATAAAATTTTGAGCAAAATTCCTCATTTACATTCCCATCACACACGTGCATGATTAGTAGTGCTAATAATATTTAATGCGTGTTTAATAATTGATCTAAGTAAATTGTAATTCTTAATTCTCCTGGGAACACTCTTAGATTGATCCATCAGACCATTAGTGACAACTCCAGACGATCCTAAAATAAGCTAAAAATAAGAAAACATTATTTAAAATATGACGCAAAAAAAGAAAAAGTTCATTCCACTAGCCACTATCTTGTCCCAAATATATATACACATATATATGCATGCATTTGTTGTGTAGTTTCTAAATTTGAAGGAAAAGAAATAAAAATAAAATCACGTAGAGTGTGGATTACGAAAGTGAATAAAATAACTAAAAAAAAAGAGAAAACAGACTGTAGAATGTTAAAAGGTGTATAATCTGATTTAAAAGATTTCAACAACAAAACAAGTTTCATTAATTAATTTATTTCGTGTGCTCTTGATTTTTTTTATTATTATTATTATTTATCAGGAAGAAATGTTAATAATAGCCTATGGCATTATTTTTGGACACGCGTCTCAGTGTGAAAAGTGCTGTTAATCAACCGTCTGGGAGAATTCTGGAGTTTTAGTAAAACAAAGGGATTTTTTTCTCTTATCATTTCATTAGTTCCCAGTATAAAATACGAGCCCATATTTTTTCAACTAACAACAAAACCCACATGCAATTATATGCAACATGTTTTTTTTCTTCTTCTGATAATGGCCTGCTCTGACGTCATTTCCAGCAGCCAAACCCCTTGACCGTTTGGCGCTCAGTAACTTTGGCCTTTGCCTTACCGTGTTCCACCTGTTGAAGAGACACTATCCATATTTCTTTCTAAAAGCACACTCAAACAAAAATTTCATTTCTGGAGCACTCTCTCTCTCTCTCTCTCTCTCTCTCTCTCTCTCTCTCTCTCTCTCTCTCTCTCTCTCTCTGGAATGAGGTGGAAAATGTACGGAACAGAGCTGCAGTCCGGATTTGATTTTCATGGCTCGTATGGCTTTGAACTGCAGCCGCGCAGAGTTTCCTGCAGTGAGAGTACCGCAAATCCCACTTGATAACTTCGACAAGCCACAACTTCTTTTTTTTTTCCACGCAACGACCCAATATTGGAGTTTTGCTGTACTAGACTAAAGCACAGGCAGATATTTTATGAAAGTTGTTTTCATGCCAGTAGAGGAGTGACCGCGTTTAAACATGCCTATAAAATACCAATAAAGACAAAAAATATCTTATAAATAAATGTTTGTTTAAAAAAATGACAGTATGTCTGAATAGTGTCCTGTGATTGTGTAGCTTATGTTTTTAATGCAAAACGGAATTTGAAGTGGTGCACAGTCCTGAACGTAACTCAACATCATAACACTATAAACTGATTTTATGGGAAACATCTGACTTTGTTAAAGAGCTAGTGGGCATTGTCTTAATTTCTCTTTTTGCAGTAAAATAATATATTTTCTGGGGCTAAGATTACACAGACCAGCTGTAATAATAATAATAATAATAATAATAATAATAATAATAATAATAATAATAATGTTTTTGTTTACTCTTTGTTTACATGGCCTGCAGATTTTGTATAAGCAAGAATCTTAGGGAAAAAAAATTAAACTCGCACTATAGGCTTGAGCATCCCCCAAAAACTATGACTTCTTTTTTTTCATGAATTTCATGGTGAAATCAACAGTCAGTCTGCCTCCTCACTATATACAATATACCGCAGATTGATGATGTAAACCGACCAATCGCGCCGGCGCTGAGGAAGCTCGCTCTGTTATTTGGTAAAGGTGAATGTTAGTAAAAGGAGGGGTAGGTGAAAAGAAGCTTACGCTCACCAATGACCGGCCACGCACGGGGGTCACGTGCTGCCCCCAGCTCCCTTCCCCTCCCCTCCCCATTCATCAGGGGTGGACTGTGTGTTGTCTTTTCAATTCATTTATCTGCAGGAATGATTGCGACTATCAGTCCGAAGCAGCTCGACTCGCGGAGGAGGAGGTGAAAAGTTGGGGAAGAAGATAAACCTGCAGAAAGGACAGAGACAACAATAATCGCGCGTGATTTTTGCACGCGCGCATCGTCGGATGAGCTGGACTTGGGGGGAAATATTTTCCCTCTCCACTTAAAAAAAGTAAATAGAAGTAAACAGGAGACTGGAGTTTGCTTGTGTTGCATTAAGTCAGAGAGAAATAACCCCAGCAGAGACAGTTGTTATAGAGTTGCTGTTGACTTGTGCGTGATTTCTCTCGGTCTGCTCCTGTTGCGGGCTAAAGATGCTCTTGGACGCGGGAGCACAGTATCCGGCGATCGGAGTGACTACTTTCGGTTCCTCCAGACATCACTCAGCGGGCGAAGTGGCGGACCGAGAAGTGGCTTTGGGGATCAATCCGTTCGCAGACGGCATGGGCGCGTTCAAAATCAACCACGGCTCGCATGAGCTCGGCTCCGCCGGCCAGGCAGCGTTCTCCTCGCAGGCACCCGCCGGGTACGCGGCCGCGGCCGCCCTGGGACACCACCACCATCACCATCACCACGCGACCCACGTTGGTTCGTACTCCACGGCGGCAGCTGCGGCGTTCAATTCCACGCGGGACTTTCTCTTCCGGAACCGGGGATTCGGAGACGCGACAGGCGCGCAACACAGCCTCTTCGCCTCTGCCGCCGGAAGCTTTGCGGGGCCGCACGGGCACTCGGACGCCGCCGGGCACCTGCTCTTCCCAGGACTGCACGAGCAAGCAGCGACGCACGCATCCGCCTCAAGTGTGGTGAACGGTCAGATGCGTCTGGGTTTTTCCGGCGACGTGTATGGTCGTGCTGAGCAGTACGGCCACGTGGCGAGCCCCAGGTCCGATCCACACTATGCCTCAACGCAGCTACACGGTTACGGCCCCGTGAACATGAACATGGCTGCACATCACGGTGCCGGTGCCTTCTTCCGTTACATGAGGCAACCGATCAAGCAAGAGCTCATCTGTAAATGGATCGAACCGGAGCAGCTCAGCAACCCGAAAAAGTCCTGCAACAAAACTTTCAGCACCATGCACGAGCTCGTCACTCACCTGACCGTGGAGCATGTCGGCGGACCCGAGCAGTCAAATCATATCTGTTTTTGGGAAGAATGCTCACGGGAAGGAAAACCGTTCAAGGCCAAATATAAGCTCGTCAACCATATCAGAGTGCACACCGGAGAGAAACCGTTTCCGTGTCCGTTTCCTGGCTGTGGCAAAGTGTTTGCTCGATCAGAAAATCTGAAAATTCACAAAAGGACGCATACAGGTAATATATATATATATATATTTATTTTGTTATTATTATTATTATTATTATTATTATTATTATTATTATTATTATACGTCATTATTGAATCTGAGTAGCAAACATGCAAATATATAATAATAATAATAATAATAATAATAATAATAATAATAATAATAATAATAATAATAATAATAATAATAATAATATGATATGCTGGTTATATATTACTTTTGAATTATTTGTAGCTGATTTTTTTTTACATGAGTTCATTAGAAGTCTAGAGTTTAATTTAATTAACTATTAATTTAGGGAAATTACAAATGTGTTACCATTATGAGAGGTGTTGTCTTAAATATTACGGATTTAAATTTTAAATTTTGTATTCAATTGTAAAGTCGCAAAAAAAATGAGAAGGCTTATATTTACTTCTTACTGTAAAATTACTTGCAGCATTTAATAGCATGGAGTCGCTTTGAATTGTTTGCCTTTAATGATGCAGACTAAAATACTGTTACTGAGTAAAATACTAAACTGACTGTATTTTTGTTTTGTTTTGTTTTTCTATTTATTTCGCTTTTGTGCTGTAGGTGAAAAACCTTTTAAGTGTGAGTTTGACGGCTGTGACAGGCGGTTTGCTAACAGCAGCGACCGAAAGAAACACATGCACGTCCACACGTCAGATAAACCATATCTCTGCAAAATGTGCGACAAATCATACACACATCCCAGCTCCCTCCGGAAACACATGAAGGTATGTAAAAACTATAACGAGAAATGCATGTATTTTTTTTTAAATGTATTTTCCCTACTGTTTTTTTTTCCCGCTATATATTTTTTCTTTCTTTTTTTGGAGTCTTATTTGCAGTGAGAGAGTGTTTTAGTAAGAGAGAGAGAGAGAGAGAGATAGAGAGAAAGAGATTCGTTGGAGTCGTTCTGCAGAGTGAAGTGTTAGGAAAACGTTGCAAAGATTTGATATTAGAACAAATTAGGCTTGCACCTTAGTTCCCGTTAATTCTTATGTCTGATGCGTAATAAAATGAGAAGAGAAAAAAAAGAAACAAAATGAAAATATACAACAGTGGTGTATAATTTTATACTTTAAAATCCCCCTAATTCTCAAAGACACTTGATATAGATTTCGCTTGTATTTATTTATTTATTTATTTATTTATTTATTTATCGTCACACCATAATCCCATTATAAAGTATCGTCTCACTACCATGAAGTTTGTCCTGAACGTCAGTTTCTTTAAAAAAAAATAATGAATTTAATCATTTGACTTTATCATATGTTTGTATTTATAAATGCCTTGTGTTTTTAATTTCAGGTTCACGAGTCGTCGTCTCAGGGCTCACAGCCGTCTCCAGCAGCCAGCTCGGGCTACGAGTCCTCCACTCCTCCTACCATCGTCTCTCCATCCACAGAGAACCAGGGCAGCAGCTCCATATCGCCTTCAGCCTCCTCCACCGTTCACCACACCACCACCTCCACCCTGGCCTCAAATTTTAACGAATGGTACGTGTAAATATTTTCAACAGCAGCAACAACAAAATAAAAAAAAAAAGACTGCAGATTTTAAGACTGCTTGGAAATGAAAACAATCAGCCTGTTTGCAAGGACTCTTAGAGGAAGAGAGAGAAATAAAATGGAGAACCCCCGATTGTTTTCTGGCTATATAGCAGAAAGAAATGAGTGCATGGACGCGGTGCGAGGCCGTCAACAATAGACTAAAACGTCTTTCCTTAATATACATATATTTTTTAATTTTCATTTCATTTTTTTCCCTTTTTTAATTTTTTTATTCTTTTTCTTTTTTTTTGGGAGAGACTGCTCACCACCGGGGATCAGTTGCATGCTACAAGCAGGTTCACAAAAACCCTGCCTTTTTTTGTACATAAAGATTTACCTAGTTTAAAATGTAATATTTTTATTTTGTAAATAGTCATAATACAGTTTAAGGGAATTTGTGAAAAAAATGTGGTCCCTAGATATATGGAAAAATGAGATGGCTTTACGAATATTGCGATGATTTAGTCTTGACTGAAAATGGAGAATGTTATAGTTAATGTGTACCAAATGTGAATTACTCAGTATTATACCGTCTACACGTTTACCTAACCGACTATTAGTATTAATGTGCTTTTGTATCCAGTGCAACATTTCGTCTAAAGTCCAGTCTGAGTAGCACAATTGTTGTTATTTAATGTCATGTCGATAAATTGTGTAGTGAAAGCCTGAAACGTGTCAATCTTGTTTATGTATAAGTGATATAAAAAATATAAACAAAACAAACAAAAAAAAAAACCTGTCTATTGCAATGCCACTTTGCAGGAAATGATGACCTGTATTACGGTTCAGTTTTCCATATTTATCCGCATGTAAAGGATCCGGTAACTCATGTTATAGACATATAGGCCTTATCGGTATTTATGAAGAAATGCGTTTGGTAGGGTATGTAAAATTTAGTTTTCCAAATAATGTTTGGTTACAATTTCGTACAATATTAAAGAATTAAACGTACAACATTCAATATGCCTTCAATATTTTTTTTTTGTTTTCTCAAACATGTGCACTTAAAAAGAAACCATAAGCCTTATTGAAATGATAAATTAATAAATAATATTTTCTTAAAGCATTTTCAACTTTACAAAACAGAAAGTTGTTGTTACTATTATTAATATTATTATTATTATTATAGTGTTTTTTTTATTATGAAATTGAAACAGGAGCTAAAAACGATTTGTCGCTTATCTTAAATATTGTGAAATAGCGATGTAAATGTGAAACAACAATTTAACCCTTAACATCTAAACCCTAAACTACAAATCATTACAATGAAACTCATTCACACAATTCAGACCAGGACACAATGTAAGCTGTCTCGAGTCTGCTCAGGACTGGAGGGTAATTGCATCAGATCGCAATCGCCCCTTCTTTGTTTGCATCACCTAATTCAGCAAGACGAATTATTTTTTTTAAAAAAGTAATTGCATTTTCTATTACTATTTCAGTGTAAGCATGATTCGATCGACTCCCTAGTGTCGTGTTCACATTTGAAGCAAAACGACAAGTCGTGACGAATTTTATTTTATTTGGAGTGGAGTATCAACGTGGCCTCTGCTAATTTGCTGACGTTGCTTAATTGTTATGTCTAATTATGCCCTGATCCAATAGTTTTGCAGAAGTGTGTGCGTGTTCCTGTGAGTGTGTGTGTGTGTGTCTGCGCGTGTGTGTGTCTGCGCGTGTGTGTGTGTGTAAAGGGGGGGTGATGATGGTGGTTGGGGTTTGCACTTAAAGCCAGAAGTCTGGGTGAGTCACTGCTATGGGCTTTTGTTCCTCACTGCTTTGCTTGCTTTGCGTGCTTGAGCGCCCCATTAGGCAGAGATCACATCAAATAGACGACTCCAACTTCAGCATGCAAGGAAAATAATAATAATAATAATAATAACGATCAAAAATAACCTTAACCTTAGGCCTAAGCGTGAAATTAGGATATTTATTATTAATAAATATATATATTTTAAAATTTAGCTCAGGGTGTAAAACGCAAAAGAAGCGGAAAACTCTATGGTGCAAAGTAAAACTCCCTCCTAAACACACAGCTCGAGCATTTTTAAGGTATGAACATTTTAAACTGCCATGTAACTTTAAATCACTGAAACATTTCCTATTTGTTTTTAAGCTTTTCAGCCGTATTTCACTGCCGGTTGATGACATAAAACCAACTCTTAAAATCCCGAGTTCTAAAATCATGCCTAATGAATTACTATCAGCGTCGCAGAATTCACCTTATACAATGTCTAACACACCAAATGCACTCTTCTAGAGAGCTACCGTGGGTTTAATTGTCTTTCTTGGCGTATATGCACAATATGTTAATTTAACGATTGTTTAAAAAGCCTGGAGTGATTAAAAAAAAAAAAAAAAAGAAAAGTTGCGTGCACTATAGCCTGCAGTGTTTACATTCACCCCCGTTAAGGGTGTGGACAAGTGTACCAAGCAAGGAAGACTAAAATTGGTGCAAGGAAAAAAAAAACCCTTAAAAAATGCATTGGTACAACAAACCATAATAACGAATCCGGTGCGAATGCGTGATGTGTGAGGTGATTTTTTTACCCCCCCCCCAACCCAATAACATTCATATTCTCTTTTTCACGGGTTATTAGGTCTTGAGATGTGTGAGTGATGGTAATAAAATGAATTGTTCGACTCTATTTAACACTCTATATCTATTCTAAGGTTCTGCTACATTTTCATTCATGCACCGTTAGACTAGCAATAAAAAAAAGTGTTATGTATTGATCTATACAATGAAGTGCGCGCGTGCGTGCGTGTAGGTTTTGCTTTTCATTTTATTTTCTATTCAGCTATTGGCTGCGTTCAAATAACATTTTTGTTTTTCTTTCGATCGATATCGAGAGACAGTTTGCTAAATAGGTTCTCATACTCATCGTTGTTTTTGTTTGTTTTTTAAACTTAATTTTTTTGTAACTTAATTTTATTTCCAAAATGGGAAAAGCTTTATACTGTATCTCTTGCATAATAATAATAATAATAATAATAATAATAATAATAATAATAGTAATGCAATGCTTTGTGAATAAAACACTTTCAGTCGCAAATTGCGTAATGTTTTCAGATTTTAAGCAAATCATCAAATTAAATTAAGCTGAGTAAGCTAGTTTGATTTTTTATTTTATTTATTTATTTATTTGAAGTATTTCTACACTAAGGTGTCACGTTGCAAGTGTGGGGTTTAAAATGATCTTTAATTCACATTATAGGTTCAATTTGTATAGCATTCGTATAGCCTATATGACGGGTGGCTTTTATTTTTTAAGAAAGAAGAAAATAATAATGAATTGAGTCTTCACGCGCTTTCAGAACTCGCAATATATCACGTGCTTCATGTTTCGAGGTTAAAGCCAGAGTATTATATCAGTTGACGGCTATGACTACATACTCCTTTCTCTCTCTCTCTCTCTCTCTCTCTCTCTCTCTCTTTAAAGGAACTATTCGCTAAACACTTTTATGACTCATAAACACACATAGCAATGACTGAGCGACTTAGCACAAATACCTGCATACACGCGTTATAATGTATTTATTTATTTATTTATTTATTTATTTATTTATTTATTTATTTATTTATTTATTTATTATGAGAGTAGAATTATTTCAACTCTAGTTTTGTTACCTTGAGCTAGATCTTTCCCATCAGTTGAGGCATCATTTGGTGTGTGTGTGTGTGTGTGTGTGTGGGGTGGGGGGTGTTTTCTATCGAAGAAGCAATTACAGCTCGAGCCCAGTTCATGCGGTTAGCACACAGTCAGTGTTGACTTCCCAACATGGCTGCAGTTAATGTTAGTAATGTGAGCACAGGAGAGAGAGAGAGAGAGCTGTAACATGTCACTTCATAATGCACGTGCCTCAGGTCCCACTTATGCACAGTGCTGCCTGATAAACTTCACTTTACTTGCCAAATTTAAAACAAACAAACAAACAAACAAAAAAAGAAATATTTGAAGAAAAGTTGAAGATGCGTTCGATTACTGAAAATTATTCAACTCGACAATTTGCTGTCCAAGTGAGATGAATCACATTAAGGATTAAAAAACCTCAGAGGGGAATAAGGTCAGATATTACACAATACTGCACGAACGCTGACAAACAAAAACAAAACAAAAACTATGTATAGTAGATTATAATTAGTGGGCATGTAACTCATTATTATGTATATTATCATTATAATAAATAACTGTATAATATAAGTATAGAGTATAGAGTATATTTACATCTATCACATTTCTTAGTGTGTTCACTGGTTACACAGGAGCACTGGTACAAAGTATACTGCTTAAGGAAATAAAGAAAAGAAAGAAAAGGAATAGCACGTACAGTGACTTTTCTTGGAGTTGAATTGTTTATCATTTTCTCCACTGAAAATTAAAGCTAGCTGGCATTTTCTGGCCTCTTGCTTATTTCTGACCTTTGGCTGACACCAGGCCTGTCGTCTTGGAGTGTGCGTGCTTTCAGGACACTCGCCAAATCTTTTTAGAAAAGTCTTCAAAGTGCCTTCGCCCATTTATCTTCACTTCACCAAGAAGTTCGTACCTTGAAGAAGTCTCGACGTCAGCACGGATCCGATTTTTTAATTATTCAACCGTTCATAGCAGGAATAAAAGCGGTGTGGGAAATATAGCATAAATGTACACGGTAATGTGTTTAGTGTTATGAAGAATAGACAATGGCTGTTGCTATTTAATTGAATACATCCGTATTAAAAGCTGTTTTCAATCAAAAGCAGAAGGCTAGTTATTAAAACCACATAAAGGATCGGTAACAAATCAACCAGAGATCAGTGATAAAAACAACGGAATCCAAATAACAAATTAAATGGAATCCAAATGTTTATAAGAATAATAAACCCATTTTGAATTTTATCTCCAAACAGCTATAAAATATCAATAACACATCTTCTTTTTGTTTGTTTTCGTTCTCCACACGTTTCGCACGGCTAAAGAAAGAGCCGTCAACTAACATGAGTCATAAGGGTTTTTTATGACCTCTCCAGCATCGGTCGTGTCATTACGCTTGGACCACAGAAGATTGGTGAAGGCACTCACAAGTGTGTGTTGTCGTGTTCCCTTGACAGTGTTGCTAAATGGGGTCATTCCAATTAGTTGTTTGTGACAGGGGTGTAGACTTCTTGCAGGGATGTTCACACTATATGTTGTCTTGTCAAGGGTTTGGAAGAAGCACACTAGACGTCCCAGTGTCCTTATCGAGGAAATCGGTGCCATATGTTGACTCACATTTGTGCGTCTGTGAATAATGCATATACACACACACACACACACATTAGCATATGAAACAGTATCATGATATATGTGATACGTTACAGATTTTTGTGTTTATTTTCTTCAACACAGACGCTTGACCCCTTCCATCCGTATAAAATGCGACAGCGTTCTCCGGTGTAAGGACCGAAATGAAAAGGAATGCCATAATGCACTGTGTTTCTTTACCTGTTCTTTCATCAGGAGCGAGCTCTCCAAAGACAAACATTTCTCTCATGGCGTTTTTTTTTTTTTTTCCATGTCGTCTCATTACGTCAGACGGTATTTTATTTACCCGTCACAGATGAGGCAGCTTGTGGACATCTGCTCTTTTAATTGCATCTCATCAGTATAATAAATGATAAAATCTGGAGGTGAAGCAGTAGATTGGAACACTCGGATAATGGCACTTCAAATAGTGCCTGGAATGGTTATTTGTTAGGGGAGTAATTTGTAAACTTAATGCACTTTATAAAAACAGCATGTTTCGTGTCTCTGTGTGCTTCACTGGACAAACATTAGTACGAATTTATAAGAAATGCATGGGCAAATCCCCGGGATCCAGATTAACAAATACATTTACTATGTCTTGTTTGCCACGTTTTTGCTCTTCACGCTGAAAATCAGCCCTTTGTTTTACGGCGTCAGACGATTTTACATCACACACTTAGTGATCCTTTACATACTCTTACTACATTTTCTCCCTTATCACAGATTATGCAATAAAAGAGGCAGTAAACCCCTATCTGTACCTACAACTCCTCCAGGATTTTTATTCTTATGCGACTTTACATGCATCGACACTGTATCAGGCGTCCAAAGAAAGTTGAAGCTCTTGATTAGAACTGAAGACAGAGAACTAATTAAAATATGCCGTAAACAATTCCACCAATTAACATAATCACTGACCTCATTAATATAGTGCACTGAACCATGGAAGAGAAAGTTGTTTTTTTTTAAATAATTAGACAGTGAAGATATGTTTTCGACTTGTAAAAAAGTGCTGATTTCAGCAATAGACATGCCTTTGCAGAGCCAGCATTTAAATTGTTTTTTAAAGGGATGTTAACATTGTGCAGAATTTTTGGACATTTTTTTGACCGGTTCAACAAAGAATCTTTTTTGATTTTCACTGAAATGAAATGTTTTTTGATTATGATGCTGATGATGTCAGTGGAAGGCATTAGATGGATGTATACGTCTATATAAGTGTCTGCCATAACCGTAGTGGTTCTCTATTATCTCAGATTGGTTCTACCTGGAACTGGAGCATGCTCACGCTGAATGGCAACATCTGTTTTTTGTCTTTCCCCGAGTCACATGCTATGACTCTCTCTGCCTTAGTAGAAATGCATGGGTGATTATGATCTGTGCCATCAAGTGCTTTAATTTGCAAAGCCATTCTCAAATCAGATACATAAAAGGACACCAGGAAAAACGTTAACTCTGTTAATATACTAACTAGCATTAGAAACATTTTAGTCCACAGTGTTCACAAGCGTTCATGTATTGTCATTGATAATGTTATAATGATATAATGTCGCATCACGGAAGTATAAAGTATTTACATTTCAGTTAACTTACACATAGCTAACACGTCGCCTTTGAATTCTCGAATCTGATTTGTCCGAACGTGTCCATTCATTGTATGTAATCATTTCCTTAAATAATCCAAACAAAATCGCTCATTGTAACGCATTCATAAGTGTACAATGCCTTATGAACGCATTATAACATAGTACAAATCTGTTCATCTGTGTAGATTACTACAAATATGACCTGTAAATGTGTCCATGACTTGTTATAATGCATTCATTAGGAATAATATACATGAGTATTAGACATAGCATAGCAGTGACATAGCAGTGTTTATAATGCATCATAAGGTTTAGATTATGTAAATGAGTTCTTTCTTTTTCTGAGGTGGTAAAATTTTCTACTATGATGTCCTGGTCATCTCTGCAAGTTATAACACATTATAACTATAGTAATAGTCATTTATATATATATATATATATATATATATATATATATATATATATATATATATATATATATATATATATATATATATATACATTTTCTTGTCATGTGTGGAAACCTATCCAAAACAATATAACAAGTTTTTCGGTCATTTTTACATTATAATATGTTCTTAGGTCATTGTGTCCTTACATGACAAGGTGTAAAACTTATCTATCTCCTTAGGTACACTATATACACTTGTCTTATGGTGCTATATATATATATATATATAAGCACTTTATTGCTATCCTTCATAGGCATTATGAATATGTAGAGTTCATAACTCATCTACCTGAGTTGTTATAATGTCTAATGAACACTAGTTATAATGCTTAATCATTCATAATACATAATAAAGATAATAACTGCATCATAACATGCTGTTCATAGAGAGATCAGCTCTGACAGGAGTTTCAGCTGTAAATCAAATCCCAGGTTTACATTATGGTTTCTATAGTAACGGGAAATTTACAGGGGCTGGTGTGTGGTGGACGCACCACCGCAGGGAAGTCTTCAGGAGAGAGCAATGTTGTGGTCTTCCCGTTCTCCGAGAGAAAGTAAGGGAGTGATCCTTTAAGAGCTGCTACAGCGTAAGTGATAACGGAATAACTTATTTTACTTTTTTATGTGGATGTTTAAATTAATTGTAAATAAACATGGATTTTATTCTGCATTTAAATTTCTTTAATAAACTCAAAAAAACAATCGTTAGTAAATTGCAGTGGTATGAGAGGAATAAAACCCAACATGGTGATGTGGTCAGTGGAAGATAATCAGCATGGTGATGTGGTCAGTGGAAGATAATCAGCATGGTGATGTGGTCAGTGGAAGATAATCAACATGGTGAGGTGGTCAGTGGAAGATAATCAACATGGTGAGGTGGTCAGTGGAAGATAATCAACATGGTGAGGTGGTCAGTGGAAGATAATCAACATGGTGAGGTGGTCAGTGGAAGATAATCAACATGGTGAGGTGGTCAGTGGAAGATAATCAACATGGTGATGTGATGTGACCTGAAGCAAAGACGCTTTACAATCTTCTGGAAACGAAGCCTTTTCTGGATCTCCTCGTGATTTTTTCATCTTCATCTCTTCATGTAAATGTTCCAGCAGAAGATCTTATATATACATAATGATCTGCAAATACAGTCAAAACAACTTATAATGCCTTCATAACCATGAAACAAATTAAGCATTACTGGTATTAGTTTATAGCAATGGTTATAACATATTATTGACAAAATGCATTATAAGTAGTGTTTATAACACATTATAACACCAAAATAATTAAGCTTCATTTCGATTGTAGACACACTGACAAGACTTTCTATGAAGCCTATATTAATTATAACCTTGCAACAGATGTCATATCATGTAATAATGCAGTTATAAGCCATTATGTACATTGTCATAATTATTTATGTAAATTAGACATTTTTAACAAGATGCATTATAAGTAGTCTTCTTGACATGTTATATCAACAGCCATCACTTTTTATTTTGCATTATGAGAAGATACAACTGCCATATAAAGCCTAATAAGCACTACTTATAATGCACTGGTTTAAACAGTGTATAAAGGCATTACACACAATGCAACACGCACCAATTACTTTTCTTAAATAGTTATTACAATGTGTATAATGCCTTATGAATGTATTACAACATAAATTAATGAATTTATTGATAACTCATTATATATGTAGCCTTCAGAAGTTGCAGAGATCTTATAATGCAGTATGAAAACGCTTGGTTTCTTTGGTATTGATGTTATAATGTGTTATAAACACTACTCATTATGGATCATGTTAACAATTTGTAATGCATAGCGATAAAGAGGAATAGACTTTCATGAATTCTGAAGCACATATATGTGCATTATAATGCTTTCATAACTTACGAATGCATGATAACCTGATACGAATATGTTCATTATGAATGATTGTGAATATGATCTTTGTAGACCATATTTTGATCTTTGATCTTTCATAACTCTTCACAATGCATTCATAAGGAAAATATATAATTGGTATAACTATTTATCAAGACCGTTATAATACTTTATAATGCATGATTAGGCACTGATTATGTAAATGCACTGTTCTGAATAAACATGAATGAGTTCTTTCTGAAGTTCTAGATTATCTCTCTGGACAAAGAAAAAAGGTTCTGGGGTCTTTGTTACTGGAGTTATAATGTGTTATGAACAAAAGCTTTTAACAACTCACAATGCAAAATAAAGATAGCAATAAAACTATTATTATTACTAATTATTATTAGCTAGCAAAAACAATTATAAATAATCATAACAATGTGTATAATGACTTATGATCGAATTATAACATGATGTTCATAGAGAGCGTGAAACTGCGTAACTGAGTTTTATCATTTGTTGTAAATTTATTAATGTGCCTGTTCAAAGACGGTGGATCACGTTTTCAAAAATTTGTGCCCCCACATTTCCTACAATTCAGGATTTTGCAATATATTTCTTCCATAAGGCTTATAAACATTGCTATTTCTGTGACGTGTCCTGACGACGCGTTATAATCCACAAGAAACATCACAAAGGACATCTTTAATGCGGTTTACAAAAAACTATAGACTCAACCCCAGAATATTTGTTATTGTTGACTGAAAAATATTCAGCATCACCAAACCCCAAACCCTTTCCTTCTTTCAGATATGGTGAGAGCTTTTTTGGCCTTGAGAACGTGTTCTTCCAGACATCATTATAGGGCTATTAAATCCCCATGATGATTTGAACAGTGTTATCAGTGCATTGTTCTAAAATAAAACACAGCACAAAAGATATCCATAACATATAACATAACATAACATAACATAACATAACATAACATAACATAACATAACATAACATAACATAACATAACATAACATAAGATTCGGCAGTTCAGTATCAAAGATTTAACTTCCTTCATAGTACATGTGCATGTTTAATAACGACGCCCATAAAACCGTACTACTATTAATGCCGTGTATTAATTATTCAAGAAATGAAAAGAGCTTTATATTTCCTTTTTTATAGCACTCACTATTTTTCCGTCTACATGTTACTATATAGACTGTAGTAAACATTATTCCTGAATATGAACACGACTACACTAAATGTGGAAAACATAAGGAGCATTTGCAGGCCGTATTCGGCAACCAGAGCATGATTGATAATTATCGTCCCGAATGCTTTGGCTTGGTCCAGGTGGCAGCCATTTTTTATGTTTCTTTCTCTTTGCTCTAATTAATTACTAATTGTTTTTAGCACCTGCACCGGCAGAGAGGAGCCATATTTTTGTAAGGCATTTTTAGAAGTGTTTGCTTTTACACCAGAAAACCAGAAGTCATTTAAAACATAAACTGCTATTCTCACACCAACCTGACCTCGAAACAGTCACTGCATTATTAATGTGTGTTTTATAAGTTTAAATTGTGATGTCACATGTGGCTAATGATAGCAATTTTGAATGCTAATAAAGTTAATTCTTGTAAAAGCATGGGGAAGAAAAAAATGATTAAATATGTTAAAGAAAACAAACAATGCTTTGTGGGTAAGACACACAAATTCAGACGTCTGGGGGAAGAGTGCACGTCGCCTCACCACAGCGTGAGACAGTATGTGTGTTTCCATCAGCATCTGTCTTTGGAAGAAAACAAAATCTGCCCTTCACCAATGACAACAGGAGTCCCCGTTGTTTGATTCGAGTCCATCACGTTATTGATTCTCTGACGGCTCTGAACGAATTCGAGAAAAGAAGTCTGGCGGATCCTACTACTACACACACCATATGTCCACTTTAACATTAGATTCCTTTATTTATTTATATATTTTTTTATCTTTTTTTCATCAGTTCTGTGCTAGAGAACTTGCGACTTAGGGGAAACATACACAAGATGGACCAAATCCATGCCAGGAATTTGGTCCAGGAACTTTTCCAGCTGGCTGCGGGTGAAAAGCCAGGGCTTCTTTCATAATCTCTGAAGGACAGCTGGGTCATGTAGCCACGTGTATTGCTCTTGCTGGATCACTTCACTGTATTTTACTGAGCAGGAAATTCCCCACCTAACCAAAGTGCACTGAATCACACCATGATAAACTATTGCTGTAGCGAGTATTATACTGTGAAGCGAGGCTGTGATACGTCTCTTTGCAGAGAGTAGTCGGCGCAAGGTCACAGCTTTCGTTGGTGAAATTAATATGTGGAACTCTTACAAGACTCGCGAACCATCTGTTACGCATAACGGTAACAAGGGATCCTGCTCTGCTGTAAAGGCCTATAAAGCCAAAGCCGGGAAATATTCGCAGATGCTGATACAGTAGACGATGAATACACGAAATTCACAAAAAACTAACAAATGGGTTGAGTGTCGTGATTTAATACGAGTCAGATTTCTACAACGTTACAAGATCGCGAGGCCGCCGCTGCGTGATAAACGATGAAAGCACCACTAATGCTCAACGATTTATACACCACATCCTTAACTGTTTTATTCCCCTTAAAAAACAGCAAATTACCAATGATGACATCCTTATGTAATAAAAAATAGCTTTTTTATCCATTTAGAGTTACATTCCATATTGTGGAATTTGCACAGTAACACAATGCATTTATAAGGCATTATACACATTGCTATAATCATTTACAAAAATTACACTTTATTACGTATTGTGAATCTTTAACGCTGTGCATTGTAAGTAGTGTTCATAATCTTACATCAGTTTGCAGTAAGGTATTATGAGAATATGTCATGACCATATAATGTGTTATAAGCACTACTTACAATGCATTTTTAAAATTTTGTTTTATGAATGTATTATAATCAATGCTGCAATTTGCAGTGTCTTCTTAGAAATAATAATAATAATAATGCCTTATAGCATGCATATACAGTGCACTTTCATTAAATGCTACATGTATAATAACCAGTGAATACATTCATAACCTGCTATAATGCATTCAGAATTATAATTACAATTAGTAATAGAAATAAATATAGCTACAGAGTGTAATGTATTTCTTACTAACTAACTAACTAACTAACTAACTAAAGAACCAAATCCCCTAATAAATAAATATTTCAATTATTAATTTAAAAATAAATAAACAAATCAACAAATATACCCAGGATTTTTCTTTGTTAAATTTCTAAATAAATAAATACATACATACATAAAAAATCTCTTTATCTGCCATACAGGACCCTGAGAATTATTATATGAAAATGATAATGCATTATCAAGTACATTAACAGACACCTGATTTGCCTTATAGCTGGAAGTACTGTCAAATCTGCAGAGATCATTAACAGCTTCTGACCAATCAGGTATGAGAATTTAATTAAGCATGTTTGGTGTAATTAAATGCAAGACACATTGGTGCAGCTAGTAGATTTGATGATAATGATAATAAATATAAAACACAGAACAGAAGCAGGTCACATCGATTTCTCAAAGCTCTAAGGTTCAAGGTTCGATCCTGTTTCCTGTGTTTCACACCTTCTCCCTGTGTCTGTGTAGCTTTCCTGAATGCTAAAGATACACATGACTGATCAACTGATGTCGTATCCAGGATGTGTTCCTGTCTATGTTTGCTTCCTCTATATGATTACTTCCTCTATATAGGACATTTTCCAGATCCACCATGACCCTGAATTGGATGAGGTTATGAACAAACAACCACAGATCTAGACAAAGAAATAAATATATAAACACTTAAACAAGAAAGAAAATCAACCATTAAATTCAGACATGAAAAATCGAATACCGTCACGAGCTAATTTGTATCAAACTTCTTTTTCAAAATTCACTTCATTCTATCCTGGTTAATTTTAGAGCAGACACCTGCACCATTGCTGTGACAAAATGTTCTTCAGCTCCAAATACTTCATCAGAGGCAGCAGCTTGTGTTTGTGAAGAGTTCATGAACAGTTTAGCAGCTTCCACATGCATGACTGGCTCATCTGGGAAGAAAATAAAAGTCGAAACTGTGTTGTCTGACTAGTTCCTGACATCAAATCTATGAATTTTGTTATTATTATTGAATGAACTAATAAAAAAATTGATGCTAATGTACTTATTCACTATGTACTTATAAATAAATAAATAAATAAATAAATAAATAAATAAATAAATAAATAAATAAATAAATAATATTTTTTAAAACAATACACAGCAAATAATCTTTCAGCTGAATTGCCAATACTGATATCAGAATCCTCTTAAAAAATGACAAAATATCTTTTATTTTTGCTAATTTTCATCATTTATTTTGCTCGTCACAACAGGTCATTTGGAGTTATGTATGAAAATAAAACATCCTCCGTTTTCTTTTGCCTCACCTGGATTACAGCATGTGGTTAAAGATGAGTGGAAAGAGTTCTTTCGTTTTATTTTAGGAAAGAATGCGCATTTAGGAGCGAGTTCTAATGTGCGTCAGCCATTTTCTTCCATTATCTTCTACCAAATCCTATAACCATGGAAACATCTCGAGTGAAGATTTACAGCCTAGCAAGCAAGAGAAGCATTTTTCCTTCCATTTTTTCCTTTGTAGTGCATGCCATAATTTCAGCTTCACCTCAATTCCACAGTGGAAATAACAGGCATATGCTAGTCACATGAACTCGCTCGTGACAATTAAAACTTCGATTAAACAACAGAAATAAATTTACTGTATAAGAAATTTTCAGAATACGCAACTCGGTAATGAATAATTCCAATGTTAATCACGATCTTAAAAGTTTTTTTACTCCGAAAAGTTCAAGGAGTCATGAATCATTTTTCTTTCCTTTAAATGAGACCTAATATACATATGAGTATCAGTTTAATAATGTCATCAATGCTCTGGAATATGCTTGTGGGTTATTAATAGAAACTCAAGTGCAGAATACCATACTCTAAAGACTATGCCAAGAAGACATTCCTTCATGTTATGGTGTCAGTAACTCATAAATAACTTGGCATGTTATAATTTAATGACTTAATACCGAATGTCTCTAGAGTATGACTCTATTAGGACATGAGGAATAAAGTTGGACTAAACAATTGGACAGGAATTTAATTGAACATGAAATTTGATTGAACTCATATTTGCACTTGCTGCTTCTTATATTTTACAGAGATTATGAATCCATTTACATGTCAGATGTTCAATAACCATTCCATTGCGGGACATTTCATAATACGACGAATGGCAAGAGAGAAAAAAGGAGAGGAAATTTTTTCCCTTAAATTAAATAAAGGCGAAAGAGAGTCTCAGGAGTCCTGGGGTGTATGTGCTGTGGGAATGAGATTAGGAGAGACTCCCCAGGTTACGCTATCTGCATTTTTATACATTTATACAATTACACAAGCTTGCCGAAGCGCAATGTGGACTTACTTTGTTCAAATAGAATTTAATTTGCATTGTCAAAAAGTCTAGGCCTTTGAATGAGTCTGAGTAAATTATAATGGGAGTTGATTGTGGCAACTGTAGAGTGATCTATTTATAAGTTATTAGCACTTTATGAGTGGGAGAAAATTATATTTTAGACTGAGTCATGTCGATGAGGATAATATAATAGTCGGTTCAACGACATGGCCAGTTTTCACTTTTTGGATAGTTTAACATGCCCTTGTTTGAATAATCCCCAAGCCAAACATTTTTTCTATACATATCTCTTACTTCTCACACACAGAAGACTTCTTGTGTTGTCTTCTTTCACCAGAATAACACTTCAATCAGATGTAAAGGCTGGAAGGAGGCAGGATCTTCATCGTAGCTGAAGTTTATTTGCAGAAGAAAGACAGGAGTTTAGTCAACATTTTCTTGTCATGTGTGGAAACCTATCCAAAACAATATAACAAGTTTTTCGGTCATTTTTACATTATAATATGTTCTTAGGTCATTGTGTCCTTACATGACAAGGTGTAAAACTTATCTATCTCCTTAGGTACACTATATACACTTGTCTTATGGTGCTATATATATATATATATATATATATATATATTTATATATGGTGCTTATGGTCTCATGGTGCTATATATATATATCAGGTCAGAACATTCTGGAACACTCAGAAATAAAAAGCTCAAATATTTTGAATTCGAATGAAGACACGAAGCAGAAAAGAAAGTGAAGTGAACTGATTTCATTTAGATTATTATTTTTAATATGTTTACCAATTAATGTTATGCCGTTCTAGGAAAATAATCAACGGCGTAGTGCGATGCAGCTTGACACCAAGCACAATTACTGCCTCCACAGTGAAGTTGATTATTTTCCTATAATATCAGCATGTCTGAAATGTTTTATTTCTCTCAGACGGCAGCGATTACATGCCCCGAAGAGCAATTTGGAATTTATTAAAGAACAAATGTGATACTTTTATGCATTTATAGCTACATTTTAACATTGTGGAACATTTTATCAGTCCATAGTTACATTTAATCTTCTGTAAAAAACAAAAAAAAAACAAAACAAAGTTTGTGTCTTTTCTAACTTTCATTCTAGCAGCTAGAATCAGCTCTTTATGATCTCTGTTGAAGTGAATAAAGCAGAAAACTTTTACTTACTCTTGGCATAAACGTTCAGTAAACATCTCCTTAGAGAAAACATCACTAAATGAACGATTTTTTCTTTATGAGGCAACAGCACACCATGCGATTCCCTGTGAATTGAGCTGTTACTATGGAAACGATACCACCAGATCTGAATCGCTCCTGATTCTCACAGAGGCCCGAGCTATTGTCAGCGCCGCCGTTAAAGAAAATTAATCAACGTCACTCAGAACTGTCATTTTAATCGCAATTACAGCTTCTTCCCAGTAAATTAAAATTTGTAGCCTGGTTCTTCAGTGAAGCAAAATCCTGGCACATATATGAAGTAGTAATACGAAGGAGATCACGCACTACACACCCGGATTCTCGTCATCGCTTCTACATGCCAAAGTCAATTTCTGCTCTCAGCGTGTTCCTCTCCTGACCTGAGACTCCTGACAATCCCATCACCCGCATGTGGAACCGGGATATAGTCTGTCATCGATGACAGAACCTTCTCCGTCTTCTCCTCCTTCTCCGTAGGACTTCCCATGTGATTTTTTTTTTAATAACACATCACACTTTAAGATATTGGCAAAGTAATATTTATGGCTAAAAGTTAATTATGTTTGAGTAATTAATGCACATCTGCAAACATTTTGAGTGATTATGGAGAGCACGTTTACCAGCAGGGTTTTTACATCAATTACTCATCAACAGTCCCACTGCCTCTTACAACACCACCCATCCACCCACCCACCACCACACACACACACACACACACACACACACACTCACACACTCACACACATCAATATGTGAGAGCTCTTGGCAAAGAGACAGCAATCTGGCTCTCCTAACCACCTGACTTTACTCTCATTAAAGCTCCATATATATTCCCACACCTCACACTGTACCTCTGTGTCCTGTCATTCAGACAATCTAAAAAAAATAGAAGACAAACATGCTACACTTCCACTAGCGCAGGGTACGCCAACAGGGACGCTGGGACGCTGCTGCTGGATTTATCGGTTCAGCAAAAGACTTGGTTATTTATGCCTTGTGTGTCATATTTTCAGTCGGCCACCCGCGCAACAGAATCTAAATCTAAATTCAGCAGCATAGCTAAAGTTCCTTGGCCATGCAATGCATCATAAACTTACTCGCCACTGTGGTTGCCAGAGCCTCAAATCAAGTTCCACGTTCAGTGAAGACAGTATTGCATTTAGACCTGATGCTGTGGACATTCAAGACAGATAACCCACCTCCGGCCTTTCCTTTCCCCAGTATACAAGCCTCCACCTTTCTCAGTTGTTACTTTGGCTTGATTTCATGCTCATTAGCATGTCCCATTATCTCCAGGAATATTCCGGGGACTCTCTCTGCTCCCTGCCTTTCCAATTATCCTAACAGACAATGTGATTTAATGGTTTATGACTTTCAAGTTGTTGGAAGAGCTTCAGATTTTTTTTAAGCCAAGTTCTGTAGTCACACGTGGGGCCTTTTTTTTTTTTTTTTTCGAAGGGCATCTGGTTCAGTCTATTCCAAAGGGAAGAGAAATGGGGGGTGCATTAAAACCTGGAAAGATCCACCTAGCATTTGTTGAATCAAATTCGTGCACCTGGATATAATTGTTACGCCGCTGTGCAGGGACTTTGTGCGGTTAGATGCTTACAAGGAGAGCAAATTAGTAGAACAAGAAATGTCTTCCAATGATGAGACACAAGCTCACCTGGCATCATATTTTACCAGAAAGAAAAAAAATGGAGGAAAAATATTTGGCTAAGCACATTTGTACACAGCTAAAGGGGGGAAATGCAATAAAAAATGTAATTGTTTATTACAGCATGTTGAATAACGATGAGTGTTGTATCAGGTTCAGAACTTTCGAAAATACAGAAAATTTTAAGTTCATCATATTTCTTTTTAATAGTTTTTTTTAATTCAACTTCTATTACTTATTGTTGCAAAGCTATTCAGCTACGAGCACCACTTTTGGTCAGCTAGTTAGTTTACAGCTTCTTTTAGCAAAATGATTTTTTGTTAGAAGTATATCAGCGGTTATTACTACAAATTAATATTTATTAGAAGTATATAAGTGGTTATTACTGCATATTAACATTTATTAGAAGTATATCAGCGGTTATTACTACAAATTAATATTTATTAAAAGTATATAAGCAGTTATTACTGCATATTAACATTTATTAGAAGTATATAAGTGGTTATTACTGCATATTAATATTGTTAGAAGTATTTAAGCAGTTATTACTGCATATTAACATTTATTAGAAGTATATAAGTGGTTATTACTGCATATTAATATTGTTAGAAGTATTTAAGCAGTTATTACTACAAATTAATATTTATTAGAAGTATATAAGCAGTTATTACTGCATATTAACATTTATTAGAAGTATATAAGTGGTTATTACCGCATATTAACATTTATTAGAAGTATATAAGTGGTTATTACTGCATATTAATATTGTTAGAAGTATTTAAGCAGTTATTACTGCATATTAACATTTATTAGAAGTATATAAGTGGTTATTACTGCATATTAATATTGTTAGAAGTATTTAAGCAGTTATTACTGCATATTAACATTTATTAGAAGTATATAATCGTTTAAGTTTTCCTATTCTTGTGTTTTAGGTTTGTGTGGTTTTATGACAGAATTTGATGCAAATTGATGTTCTTAGCAAGCTAGAAATTTAGTTTTTAAAAAAAACAAAAAACTTTTATCTTGAAACTGAGAAGGTTTTCCTACTGCAAAGAAAGATTCTTGTGTTTTTGGTTTGAGAGGACATGGTTGGTTTTAAGAAAGAAATTGGTGCAGATGGCTAGCTAACTCAAGCAACGTTGCTAGCAATTTTGCTTTTAAATGCAGAAATGTTTATCTTGAATCTAAGGAAGAAAGAAAGAAAGAAAGAAAGAAAGAAAGAAAGAAAGAAAGAAAGAAAGAAAGAAAGAAAGAAAGAAAGAAAGAAAGAACTAGCCATTATAGCAGCTATCTTCTCTGCAGTAGAACTACAAAATTCAGTAAATTATACACACACAGATCACTTTATTAGGAACACCTGAACACCATCGTCATACATGCAGAGTATTGTTAGAGTATTGTTGCTGATCATGTGCATCCCTTCATGGATGCTAATTATTTATCTTCTAATGATAATGCATCAAGTCATTTCAGACTGGTTTCATGAACATGACATTGAGTTCCAGGATCTTGAGTGGCCTTCCCAGTCACCAAAGCTGAATCCTATAGAAGCCCATTGTGATGTGTCATGTCACACTCATCTTCATCTACCTCCACTGTCTTCCTGTAGCTGCCACATCAAATTCAAGGCCTTGAAGCTCACATATAGGTTACGTTAAGCTGCGTTTATTTGTCACATATTCATTTCTGCACAGTGAAATTCTTCCTTCACATATCCCTTCCGTAGAGAGTTGAGGTCAGAGCACAGGGTCAGCCATGCTGCAGCACTCCTATAGCAAGAGGGGGGGCTTGCTCAGGTGTCCAAGGGTGGCAGTTTGGCAGTGCTGAGCAGAGCCTTAATCACATGAGCTACCACTGCCCCCACCTTGCCTGGACAAGCCACCCCCCATCCTCAACACTATCCTTAAGCTTTAGCCCTACTGCAATCTGTGATCAGTTAACAACCAACACATAGTGGTACCTACACAGTGAGCCATGAGCTCCATTTCCAGGATATTCCGAACCTTAATCCACCAGGACAGCAGTGTCCATCACTATCTTCAAAAAAGAGTCAAAGCCCCATGTTTCCAGTGAACGCTTAACTAACCCCTAACTTGTCCCTAATCCAAAAAAATAAAAAATAAAAATTGCATTGTTTCAACATTGATTGCATCACGTAATCAAAGCAACATGGACCAGAAGCTCAAAGGAATGTTTCCAACATCTTGTGCAATCCATGCCATAAAGAATTAAGGCTGTTTTGAGAGCAAAGGAGAGTGTACTCAGTGTTAGAATAGTGTTTCTAATAAAGTAAAGCACAATAAACATACTATAAATATCTTATGCTGAATGATTTTCTGTTTTATGATCCACACAAATGAATGAATGAATGAATGAATGAATGAATGAATGAATGGTGAATGAATTGGTAGCATTGTTATGGACTATATGAAACATTATACAGGGCTACTGTGTTGTTGTGGCAACACAGCCTTATAATGTCATATAATATCATAAACATACAACATTCACATGCAAACTGATGCTACATTCATACAGTAACAGCATTCATTTCCTGTGTCTGACATGGAACCTTGATTCCAGCGAAAACAGCAAGCAAGCAACAAACCAACAGAGCAACTAGCGGCATTTGATTTCTATCTAAATCAGGTATCATATACTGTATTAAAGCACTGAATCCAAACAATCAGCTCAGTTGATTTCTTTTTAAGGCCAAACCTCTGGAGTGTGTGTGGTCCAACGTTTCTTCACTTCTTCTCACAACTTTGGTTCTTACCGACAGTTAGTTGTTGCTGTTTACTGTTTAATGCATGATTAGGGTATTGTATCAGCTTCATCACTTTTGAGAATACTGTTTTATCAAATTTGTCAAACTCCTTATGCTTGTCCATTTTTCCTGCTTCTAACACATCAACTTTGAGGGGAAAAAAATTCACTTGCTGCCTAATATATCCCACCCACTAACAGGTGCCATTATGAGGAGATCATCAGTGTTAATTACTTCACTTCTAACTGCTCATAATGTTATGGCTGATCGGTGTACAGCTTCTGTTAGCAAAAGGAATATTTATTAGAGGTATATAACCATTTATTACTGCAAAGCAGTTTTCCTACTGCAAATATTCTTGTGTTTTTGGTTTAAGACAGACATGATTGGTTTTAAGACAGAAACTGGTGCAGATAGCTGGCTGTTGTTAGCAAGCTAACAATTTTGCATTTAAATCTAGAAATGGATTCTTGAATCTAAGAGAGAAAGAAAGAAAATAGCTAGCAATCCATGGTAGCTGTTGTTTTCTGTGGTAGAACTACAAATGTGAGTAGATTTTTCACTCATAGATCACTCATAGATTTATTAGGAGCACCTGTACACCTAGTCATTCACATAATTATCAGAGAAAGACGTCAGAGTATTCGAGTATAGTTGCTGATCACGTGCATCCCTTTATGGACACTACCTCTTCTAATGATAACATGATAATTCACCAAGTCACAAAGCAAAAGTCATTTCAGACTGGCTTCATGAACAATGGAAGGAAATCTTATGCCTGTGGGTTTCATCTTATCCTGTCTTGTACAGC
Organism: Hemibagrus wyckioides; assembly: GCF_019097595.1. Taxonomy (NCBI): domain Eukaryota; kingdom Metazoa; phylum Chordata; class Actinopteri; order Siluriformes; family Bagridae; genus Hemibagrus; species Hemibagrus wyckioides. Next base: position 29,486,097 of record NC_080710.1, on the reverse strand, counting down.
CTCATTGGAAACATTAGTAAAACAAACAAACAAATAAATAAATAAATAAATCTTGAAATGAAGCTGCAGAGATTGTTGATGTCTCTGGTTGACTACATAGCTGATACTTTGAGCTCAAACCAGTGAAGCCATTACAAAAGCTTGGTGTATAAGATTTAAATCAAGCAAACTATTTTCACACTGCTTTATTTATATATATGTTATACATTCAGGCTATAATGTATATTGGCGCTAAACAATGGACAGTGTAGGTCTATGAGCAATAATACAGTCAACCAGAAGAGCTATAACTGCCACAATGACTGTAGGGTAAGGTCACTGTTTACAAAAAGGAAGGAAGTGCTATAGAAAACATTTGGATAGAAAATAAATATATTTTTTCCTTCCTATATCAATAATATACATGTATGATATTTTTAAATTACGCACCTCGGTTGTCACTTCTCGAGATTAGGTGTATCTCTCAGCTGTGTGAATGTGGGCCAGATCTCTGGCAGTGCTCATTACACACCTAACAGACTAGTGACACACTAAAAAAAAAAATAAAAATCCATCCTTGAGATGCCAGGCTATAATCTCTGTCTGTCTAAGATCAAGCAGCCTTTTTTTCCTTTCTAAGTTTTATTAATCTAAGCTAAACAGACTAAGCTGAGGCAGGCTCCGAATCACTTTGATGAAGAATGTGCGAGTCTCTTGGTGCATGGTGCTCAGTGTAACAGCTCATGTAGAGGAAATGGAATTACACCTCCTTTACTAAATTATACAGTTTACCCAGACAAGGAAAACTGATTAGAGCCAAATGAAGAGGTCGGGGAATATTTCACAATAAAAATGAATAAGGCCCTAAAGTCAATAAAGAAAATAGCTTACCCATGGTAAATTTGTGCATCTTACCTCTGCATGCCTCGATTAAAGATAATCTAACTCATCTCTCTCTCTCTCTCTCTCTCTCTCTCTCTCTCTGATGGATACATAATTACACGCCTTGATTCACTTTTAAACCGTACTAAACCCGTGTTAGAAACTGGATCTGAGATGTTTGTATTGATTGACAGGCCGTGTGGTCTCCGGGCTCACCAGTGATCCGGTGTGTGAGGTTTGGTGTGTGTGTGTGTGTGCCACCAGGGGCAGAGGCTGTGGTGGGCTTGGTGGAGGCTTTGTTTCGCCGAGCGACGAGCATTAGACCTCTGGGGAAGACACGCAGCGGGGGATGGATTAGCCCCTAGTTTACGCCAGCGCATGCTTCTCAGTGCATGGCAAACTCGCTCTCTCGCCCCACCACCATCTTATTAAAGCAAGAGAGAGAGAGACAGAGAGAGAGAGAGAGAGACAGAGAGAGAGAGAGACCTCCTGGGATCATTGATTCCAACTCCACTTACCTTTACTCAGTCGTTTCACACACTTGTCCCATTAACCGTCACTCACCTGTGATTTACATAATTGAGTCGAGTCAGGCTAGCTCCCCTTTTTAAATTAAAGCGCAAATTCTTGCAAAATGTATGACAGAGTCTTTCCTTTATTTCCCCCTTGGCTTTTGGCTTAAACGGACAGATTAACCAAAGCACATGGACTGTTTTTTAGTATTCTCTGAATTCCACTCACTCTCTCAGCTTTGTTAAAAAAAGTAAAAAAAAAACCTCTTGATCACTTTTCATCCACGCATGATTCCTCTACACTAGTGCACCTGGAAGGCGCTTGGGGACCCGATTGCGTGCGGATCGGACCCGACAGAGATCGGTACTTTTTCACTGGCTGGCTCTGTGTGACAACGGCAGGCCAAACAGCTGGCAGGTGTTCCTGAGAATTTCTTCCTCTGCCATAGCTGGGATGAGTTTTCTCCTGTGCTGGAAAGACTGTAAAACCCACTGACTGCATTGTTACTGTACTTGAAATTACTCGTGTAAGATCTGTACATTTTTTGGCTACAAAAATGTTTTATTTTCTATCTTGTTCTTATGCCAACAACGTAATGATGCACGTGAATGGAAATGAGATTTGGATAAATGTGTGTTGTGATGATGTCACATGACGTACCTTGACCCAAATTCGTGTAAAATCTGTAGTAATTCCGAGATCTCCTCATGGGATCTCCTATGGGCAGTGGTGGCTCAAGTGGTTAAGGCTCTGGGTCGTTGACCGGAAGATCAGGGGTTCAAGCCCCAGCACTTGGGCCCTTGAGCAAGGCCCTTAACCCTCTCTGCTCCAGGGGCGCCGTATCATGGCTGACCCTGCACTCTGACCCCAACCTCCAAGGATGGGATATGCGAAGAAAGAATTTCACTGTGCTGTAATGTATATGTGACAAATAAAGGCTGTTTCATTTCCTCTAAATACCACAGAGTTTGCTTGATTTTGCTTTAATTTCTGTGATCATTGAATCCCTCACAAACATTATGGTTCTAGCTCGGATTATTAGATCCTCAATAGACTTATCCACTCACCATTTTTAAAGTTTAGTTATTCTACTGATGCACCATTGTTGCAAACAGAAGATTTGTTTCTAAATCTATTATTTGAAGGAGACCATGTAAATAAAGTGCTTCTAATATTCCTGTGTAGTGTCTTGGATCAGTGTAATCTCTGGTTGCCTTCATGCTTCAGCGGTTTTCTGAAGAATCAGAGTGCTTGTTACTCGCTTTCACACTGACATCATTTTCACAGCTCTCTTTTGACTTGTGCTCGTTGTGCTTTAGCACCAGAGGTGATGCTAGGTGTTACTGGGTCTTTCCTCTGGAGGATTTTCTGTATTGGCTGCCAAACTCTGTAACTACCACATCTTTCCCTCTGTCTTGCTCTATGGTCGTTTGGAGAGATAGCATTTCTAGACTGTTCCAATTTCTTTCTTTTGATTACCGAAATGCTTATTTGTCACTCACTGTTTTTTTTTTCTTTTTTATTATTTGTTATTGTAAGCTAATTGGCGAAAAATGCCAGCAGCTTTGAAATCCCTGATGTAGAATCAACAAAACGAATTAAATGGTTACTTAAATCAAAGCCGTTTTATTCAATTACTACTAACATGGATATTAACATGCAGTCTTTAGGAGTCGAAGTCTGCAAAATAACTCTGTTCTTGTAATCATTCCCCCCACCAGCCTCATCATTCCCCTTCATTCTGAAGACAGATTTTGTCTTAATAAGGTTCCCAGCCACCAGATCAGTTTCAGTGCTCCTCTGCATTATCTCTATGGACTCTATGGACTCTCTATGGACTCTCTCAACTCTATGGACTCTCTCAACTCTATGGAACTTTACTGAAGTGACCAAAACTATGGAGAACATTGTTCTTTCAAAATATCTTCTCTCGGTTGGTGTTTCGATGATGATGGTCTAACACGTCACTCCATGATCTCTTGAAAATCTCCGTGTTGAAGTCTGTAGGGTGTGAAAGCTGTAGTATCGGTTTATATCATCAGCCCATTCAGTAAGTCTGGAAAGTGGGCGGAGTCATCATGGAGGAGACCACGTCTATCAGGACAGAAATGTTGGGTGGGTGATTAGTCAGAAGAAGTTTGGAATGATTAATATTCTTTCTAATATATATATATATATATATATATATATATATATATATATATATATATATATATATATAGTGTGTGTGTGTGTGCGTGCGTGTGTGTGTGTGTGTGTGTGCGACACATAAAGAGAGCGAGAGAGAGAGAGAGAGATACAGGTAGCATTACACACTCCAAAAGCCTTTACACATCCACTTCAACTATAGACACATGGGCCTGGTCCCTGGGGCCAAGCATTTCACCAGGGCTGGGATTTGATTTGTCGATTTGGGGCCACTGGGGCAGTGTGAAGGCCATGCTGTAATGTGTCTGAGACAATAGGCCTTCACTAATCAGGAACCTCAAGGTTGCCGTGAGGTTAATTGTAATGCAGGTGGTACAAGGGGAGGGGGTGAAAAAGAAGTGTTGACTGCTTTACTGCCCTAGCACACATTGTGTTTTTAACGTCAGGCCCCTGGGGCCAGGATTTGCCTTTCTGTCCCCTGTTCTCTCCCTTGTGTCCCCTTCACCTTTTAATCTCTTATTATTCACTCATTCTCTTTCGGCCCACCGTGTGTTAAAGAAAACCTTTCACAAATGTCAAAAAGGAAATGTAAATATTGAGCCCGTCCTGCTTCGCAATGGCTGTTGTGATGCGAAGAGAAGCCATTGTTGGCCCTGCAAGGGCCTCAGTGCTGAGTTTTACATTCGCCGGAAGTGACCCTTTGTATCATTGTTATTTGTTTAAATTGACAGAATTGAAAGAACATCTCTAAATAAGAAGGTGCTGAAGAAAAGAAGATGGCATGGCTTCCCTCGGTCGTTTATGTTAGCTTTGTTAGGCGTCTTAGCATCAGTCTTTACTTAGTTTGCTTTAGCCTCAATAGGGTTATAAGGACTTTTAATTAGCAAGCTGTAAATGTTTCCATAAAGACATTCCATGGGGTTATCCTCTGGATCCTTTTTATTCTATAGCATCCTTTATTGTTTTAATGCCTTTTAAAATTTACGATCAATATACTGAAAATCCGATATAATTTGTGTGAGCCACGGGAAGAGATTCTGTCTTGCATGTTTTGTTTTTTTTTCCTCTATTGAATAAAGTTCAATCAATGTTTCAAGGAACAGCCTTTAAATACACGCTGTTAATCCAATAACAATGTGTGTCCAGCTCATTGATTAGCATTTATTTAACTAATACACTACGTCAACGATAGAAACAGACAGTTAACCTTCTTCACTTAATGGGCAGCTCTTCATGCCTGTTAAGTGACTCTCCGTCCCTCCCTCTCCACATCTTTGTCTGTCCCCCTCCTCCAGTCCCCCCTTTTTTTCTCTTCTTAGTCAATAAATACTGTGACGACACTTCAAAGCTCTCTGTTGGTGTGACGCCTTTTAAGTTAAATGTGTTTTAGTAAGACCCAGTTGTTGGAAAGAATGAAGTAGCATTAGCAATGGACGGATAAAAGGCAAAGCGCTTGCCTCGTCTTGTGAAAAGTGAAGAGAAGAGAAGAGAAGAGAAGAGAAGAGAAGAGAAGAGAAGAGAAGAGAAGAGAAGAGAAAAAGACAAACATGGCCTTGTGTGCCAACCTGGTTGGCCAAATGCTCGATCTGTTTATTCAGCTGAGAATTGGACCGTTGCCAGAGCATCTCAGTCTCACGCCATCATCCTCCGCACTGCACATGTGGGCAAAATACTTATAAGTTTGCATTTGATAACATGACAAATGAGATGGCATGGAGCTGCAGGGGGAGACTCCGGCGAGACAGTGGAAAAGCAAAGCAGGAGGACGGGAGAGTGCCACTTTATTTTTGCCGAGCCCTTTTCCTGTCAGGCCAGGCGCTTTGAGAGGGCCATTTCGCATTCAAGTCACTGTTGTTTCTTTTCATAAAACGTTCTGGGAGAAAGACGTGCTCAAAGAAAAAAAAAAAGCCGGTCAAAAAGAAAGCAAGAAAGTGCCAGGGAGGGGGGGGCGAAGAAAAAAATGTTACAATGTTTTTCTTTTTGCCAAAAAAGGCGAACAAAGGCACTGTAGAGTGAATTGTAACAGACAAAAACGTGAGTTCCAGTAGGTCACGGAGTCGCTGAAGACACAGAGGGGATCTTGTGCATGAGCTTAAAGTCTCTGGGGCTCGAGTGAGCTGCATTACTCCCAACCGTTTTCCCGGGCTCCTAGTGACCATGTCTTGAGCCATCTCCTGCCTGTATAAGAAATGAATAAGAAACGCTTTCATTTAGACCCTGAATGCATAATTTTTATCCATGCTTTCAGCTTAACGTTAATCCAAAAACTTTCTATTGTTCAAATAGCATTAGCACACTGATTATGTATGTTGAAACAGAGAGATGTGATCCACAGCTTTCATGTCTGCACTACCCTCTGGGACCAGGGTGTGTGACACACTTTGGTATATATATATAAAAAAAAGTGACACTGTTTTGCCCATCATCTTATGTTTAACAAATGAAATTGGATATGTGACAGCAAGCGAGGTGGGAAAAGCCAGCCGTCTGATTAAAGAGGCATCATTACCTGTGCATTTGAGACATCCGGCACGTCCCCGTGCATCCGTCTGGCACAGACATGGGCAGGAAATCCGTCGCTCCTTCTGCTTCTTAAATACGTCTGAGATCTAATATGTCGCTGTGCAAGTCACTTGAGAGATGAGAGTGTGAAAATCAGAGAAAAATCAGCATACTTACTGTACCTGAGTAGATCAGGTCATGACAGGTGCGAGTGCCAGGACTGGTTTGATCAACCTGACGGTATTTATTTTATTTTTTTGGACATTTACATTTTTTTTGACTGCACTCATCACCTCCTAATCAATATGAGGATTTGCTTTCCTCTAAGCCTCCAATGCACTCACTTTATTAATATTCATATGTTCATTAGCATGAGGCTGACGCCGGAGCTGGTGCAGTCTAAGGGGTGTGCTAATGTAGCCACTCAATGCAAACATTGTTTCTAGGGAAACCAGCTTAATGAGGTGCCTACGGAAAGGGTGAGACTGTAAACTGATAACACCTTCTCACAGGGCTTTGCTTACCTGAGCAAACATGCACTCTCTCTCCCTCTTTCTCTATCTCTCTCTCTTTGCCTCTCGAGATGGCACCTGCAGCTGCAAGGTGCAGGTTACCATAATTTCAATTTAAGAGTGTGAAATCCCTTTGCATGTCAACTCCCTTTGCAATTTACCTGCCACCCGACTACACGTTTCACAGCTGTTTCCTTTAATCATACAAAATGCTACTAACACTAAATTAACCTCATGTTATGGGTGGATGGATGGGTGGATTGATGAACAGGTGGATGAGTGTGATAGGATAAATGGGTGAATGGATAAATGGTATTAACAGATATGGGTGGATGAATGGAGGGATGGATGGATGGATGGATGGATGGATGGATGGATGGATGAAGGAATGGAAGGATGAATGTTTGGATGGGCATGGGTGAATTGATAATTGGATGCAGTGATAGGTATGGTTGCGTGTGTTGGATGGTTGGATGGATGGATGGATGGATGAATGAATAGATGGATATAGGATGAATAGATGGGTGTGTATAAGGAATTAATTCGTATGGGTGGATGAAAGGGTGGGTATGGGTGAAAGGATGGATGGATTAGTATGGATGGATGGGTGTATGGATGAAGGTGTATGGATAGATGGATGGGTGTGGGTGGATAGAAGTGTATAGGTAGATGAATGGTGGGTATAGGTGGGCAGATGGATGGAAGTGAATGGTGGATGGATGGATGGATGGATGGGTGGGTAGATAGATGAATAAATGTGTATGGGTGAATGAAAGGGTGGGTATGGGTGGATGGATGGATGGATGGGTGGATGGATGGATGGATGGATGGATAAATGAAAGTATATGGATAGATGGATGAGTGTGGGTGGATAGAATGGTAAATGGTAGATGGATGGTGGGTATAGGCGGGCAGATGAATGGACGTGTATGGTAGATGGTTGGATGGATGGGTATAGGTGAAGGAATGTTTGGATGAATAGATGGAAATGGATGAATATATTGGTTGGTATGGGTGGGTAGACGAATTAATGTGTATGGGTGGAGGTATGGGCAAGTATGGATAAATAGATGGATGGATGGAGGGATGGATGGATGGATGGGTGAGTGGGTGGGTGGTTGAGTGTGTATGGGTGGAATGATGGATGAAAGTGTATGGGTAGATGAAAGGGTAGGTATGGGAGGAAGGATGAATGGGTTAGTATGGGTAGATGGATGGATGGATGGAGGGTTTGTTTGGAAAATTTTGTATGGTTAACTGGATGGATGGATGGATGGATGAATGTACCAGATGCCATAAATGTTAAACGTAAACAAATAAATAAAAACCCATTAGCTCATGTCCATATTTTCTCAGTTTTACACAATGATTACATTATACTTTAGACGAAAGAGTGATAGTACATTATTTACATTATTTGGAATTTTTGCGTGCACTTGCCTGAACAGTTCTAAACTAAATCAATCAGCATGCTCTCCCTCAGGTAGAACACCATCCCACTCGGAATATGCAGTAAGCAGGCTTGGAATAATAGGAGCAGGAATAATAGCCTGAGAGAGACAGAAGCCCAGGGAGGGGCAAGAGTAAAGTGGAGCTGGGGAAGCACTGTAGGTTGGGCTGGATAATTGTGTCTACTTAGCCGATAAACGATGTAGTAAAAGCCATCTGGCATACATCATCCAGGGATTAAAAAAAGAGTGAGGGAGAATTGATCCAGCTGAAAGAAGGCAAAAAGGTGCACTGAATCGGCAGAGAAAAAAAAACACACACAAGTGTGTAAATATAATCTTAACTGAATAAAGCCTGTGAGGTAGACAACTGTATTTACATTTCTGTCTGTTGAACCTCTCTGGGGGAAAAGGATGAGTGATGAAATGATCGAATATATTATAACGTAAAATAAACAATCCATTTTTCTTCACCATGAAGTGTTTTATGCCTTTTATACCTCAGCATTTCCCAAATGAAATGTAATTCATATAGATAGATAGATAGATAGATAGATAGATAGATAGATAGATAGATAGATAGATAGATAGATAGATAGATAGATAGATAGACAGACAGACAGACAGACAGATAGACAGTTAGATAGATAGATAGATAGATAGATAGATAGATAGATAGATAGATAGATAGATAGATAGATAGATAGATAGACAGACAGACAGACAGACAGACAATTAGATAGATAGATAGATAGATAGATAGATAGATAGATAGATAGATAGATAGATAGATAGATAGATAGATAGATAGATAGATAGACAGACAGTTAGATAGATAGATAGATAGATAGATAGATAGATAGATAGATAGATAGATAGATAGATAGATAGATAGATAGACAGACAGACAGTTAGATAGATAGATAGATAGATAGATAGATAGATAGATAGATAGATAGATAGATAGATAGATAGATAGATAGATAGATAGATAGATAGGTAGATAGATAGATAGACAGACAGACAGACAGTAAGATAGATAGATAGATAGATAGATAGATAGATAGATAGATAGATAGATAGATAGATAGATAGATAGATAGATAGATAGATAGATAGAATTCATTCAATTTAATGTTACATTTAATGTTATAGAAGAAGTTGGTTCCTGTTATCACTTACATTAAAGCAGCTATAAACAGTCTCTCATCAGCCTTGGGTATTTTATTCCTCTTAAAGTTAATAAGACAAAAAAAACATGTCATGTTTCAGTAGAACTACAAAGTCCTTAGTTCTGAAGACATTTCCAAGGTGGAAAACCTTATTGCCTTTTATATCACACTGATGACTCCTTACAGAAATCTATATTCATTACAGAAGAAGCCTATATTATCACCACACACATACATCACAGCTCAGTGGAATTCTGTAACTCACATATCCCAGCTGAGGGGGTTGGGGTCAGAGAGCAGGGGCATATATGATGTAGCTCCCCTGGAGCAGAGAGGGTTATGGGCCTTGCCCAACAGTGGCAGCTAGGCAATGACTGGGCTTGAACCCCAACCTTCTGAACAACAACCCAGCGCCTTAACCACTTGAGCCACCACTACCCTTTGGTTAATATAACAGTTATATGTTTTTCTTTTTTAAACCCGAGTTCCAGTCTACCAGCGGAATGGAAACTGACTTATCAGACATTTTCAATCAAAACAAATGAATTATTTTATGGCTGCATGTTTGATATAAAATGAGTCAGGACTCTGTTGGCTTTCAGTGTGTTTTTTCCCTCAGTTGGATAACTATACACGGAATTTTACTGGTTGAAGATTAAATTTTAGCTGAAATGGGTTTGGCATCATCATTTACTTTAAAGAAACATTTGTGTGAAAAAAAATAACCATTTATTGGAACTTTACTATGAATACTCTGCCTCTAGTAGGCTAGGTAAGGACGTAAGGTAAGCTAAAAACAGAAATACTAATGAAACACTATAAATTGTCCTGAGTGTCTAATTTCATGTGAGTCATTAACCACCACTGTGGAGCGTGCCTGTGGTAAAAAGAGGTAACTAAAATTTCTTATTAAATTGTAATTTTTTACCTGTGATTTGTAGCTGAACAAGTGTTAGAGAAAATGAACCAACACCAACCTCTGGCCAATCAGACTCATGAATTTTATAGTAATAAAATACAATAAACTGGTAATAAACCCCAGTCTACATTGCATCCTAACCCTCCTGATGGAGGACTCTTTAATGGTTTTTCCTTTTATTACTGATTTTAATTTAAATTTCTTAGTACAATAAATACACTTGTCCATTTTTTGCATTAGAATCTGTTTATATTCCAGCATGGATTAGATGTTCAACACCCATCAAGGATAAAATCTATGATATAATACAAACCAAGCCGTTATGGAGACCTGCGCCAGACATGGCCTGTGTTTACAGGATCATGTTCCCATTTACAGTGTAGTAAACAGGTAGGTAAATTAGGTAAGTAATATAGTAGCATAAAGTTATTCTTTTTCTCAAACTCTGAGATCACTATACAAGCAGATGAAACATGCCAAATATTAAAATTTAACCATTTAACTACAATAATAATAATAATAATAATAATAATTATTATTATTATTATTATTATTATTATTATTATTATTATTATTATTATTATTATTATTATTATTGTTGTTCTTGTTGTTAACACAATCTATTTTTTTTTTCAGTACAAAGTGAATACTGAAAAAACCCCTTAAGGTTTTCGTTTGACTTACTCTCATATTACATTAATAATCATGAAAGGAAAAGTACATTTTTTTCGAAACTGTAAAAACCTTTCATTTCTTTTATTACCCAGTCGCTCCAGGAGTTACGTGTGACTCTTGTGCCAAAAATCTGTGATTTCGCTGCACGTTTTTGCTAAAATTTTACCATGCAACTCTCGCTACTTTTGCAGAAAACTACTTGAACTGATGAAATTGCAAACACAATGTTCTTCTTTGAACTCCTACCAGCGAAAACACATACGTAATTCCTTTCTATGAGAGCTGGACTCATGTTCTGCACAAGTGAACTGAAGAGGGCTTTGGCTGAATGTGTGCTGTGATGTAACACGACGTGTCTCAGTCCAAAAACTGCAAACATTGGTGAGTTTGTTTTATTTCATGTTCATTTCTGCACTGGGAAAACTGCAGAATGATGACTTGGACATTGAGGCCACAACCAGAAAGGAAATAACTGTGATATAACACTGTGTTTACTCAGTGTGTGTTGAACAAAGTCCTGAACTTTGATGTATTTTCCAAAAATGATTACTCACTGATATTTTACAAAGAAATTAAGATAGCACAAAGTATCTTAATATCTTATTATTTTTTTTCTTTTCCAAATGAAACCATTTTAGGAGGCTACAAATGCTCAATTGTCTAATGAACCACACAAATTATTTTTAATAATATAATTTATTAACATTTTATTTAGAAATATGACCACTAGCACTGCCCTTATTTCTAATCTTAATCATTAATCTTATATAATTTTCATATGACTTGAGATGCATGATTTATGAGACCTTCTTCCATAAACGTCCATCAAATGTATAATCTACATGGCTCTACACTTAGTAAGGTTTTAGCGCCTTTATTTGTCTCTTAAAACAGTGGGATTAATCAGATGTATGTCCTGAGAGCGAGGTTTTTGCAGAGGTACATAAAGACAGAGGTGACACGAAGGCCAGGGCTTTGTTGTTTTGTCTGCAGTCAATATTCATAATCTGTGAAAAGAAAATAATAAACAACCCTTTTCATAGTGCTTTATAAGGAAGGGAAAAAATGTCAATCGAGTCACTTCAGAGCTGCATATCTAATCAAATATGAATAAAGCCACTTAGGAGGCCATTCTGCTCTTGTTATTGTGACATTTCAATGGGACATGAAATCTCATCTCTCTGTCAATGTCAACTCGGCTCAGCGAAAAGACAATACGCGCCCTGACCTTTACAAATAAACTAGTGTCTCGATTTCATTAAAGGCTCCACTTAGCCAATCGTTTGCACCCTATAAATCAGTCCAAGTGAATCTATTTTGCATCGCTTAATTGAAAGTCTGGGGTTTTTTTTTTTTCTTTTTAGGCTGTACTAGGACGTGATGGAGGAGTGGGTAGTGACGGATGAAGAGATCAGCACAAACCGTTTCAGGGGAATCAGGTCGTGATTGATCAGTGCCCTATGGGAGAAAGGAAGAAGACTGGATCTGGTCTTCACTCCACAACTCCCAGATTAAAGCCTTAACAACTCAGCCTGTCCTTCTTCATCTGTTTTTTTTTCTCTGTAATGGCAGTGTGTGTGTGTGTGTGTGTGTACAAGGCTGGCGATGGATGAGCCGCTTGCCTGTGAATTGTCCCCGCGTCTTTCATGAACTTCCTTCAGTGGCGTTTTCGAGCACCGCTATTGGACCCGTTTGTTCAATTTAAAAAGCGGGCGATTTATTGGCGTAGCCTGCGGAGCCTTCTGTAATCCCAGAGGACATTTTTGTTAGGGCTTAGTTGTGGCCTTAGTGATGCCATGGTGCAATACTGTAAACTGACTTCAAAGGGTGTATTATTCTCTGACGTAAAGAGCATGAAGTGCGTAATGACTTCATGGGACTGGAGAAGCAAAGGACCGACTTTCCATCTGGACCTGCCTTTGTCTTTCTCAGCACATTTGAGATTTAAATAAAAGCTAGTGTGTGTGAGTGTGTGTGTGTGTGTGTGTGTGTAGTGCTGGATGCCGCTATGGATGTGTGTGTGGGGTAGGATCAGTCATATAAATGTCACAGGAATGTCAGGATTTGTGTCATTTAGCCTGACCCCGCTATGAAGCCTACTATTTCCCAGAGAATATAAAAAGCAACAAAAATAGTAAAATGCATGGCATGCTGGGAATTCATGGATACTCTAAATTAGAAAGTGTGGTATTGTAGTCTGTATCACTATCAATACACAGTTTCTAATCTATCATCATTATTTTTATTTATGTGACACAATATTTTAGCTGTATAGTCACTGTCACGTTGAAGCCTAAACAGCCAATGTGTATTTTTAAAAAGAACCCAATTTGTTGTAAAAAATGCAAATCTTTTAAACCTTGTCATTAGCTGTTCTGATTGTTCCACCTACAGTGAAAATGTGCTTAGAATGAGCATGGGGCAGCGTGATCCACGCCCCAGTGGGCCTCTCTCAGGGCTTAGTGCAGTTCCCATATTGACCACAAGGTGCAATGATAAGTCTATGGAGCTAAATAGGGACGTTAGCGCATCTAGAAAGAAAAGCAAATCAAGTCAAGCAAGTCAAATGGTTTTCAAATCTTTTGAAGCAATTAATATTTTTAATCTAGCATGACACATATATTATATTATTTTATACTTAGTACTATATTCTTAACACCCTCCTGGTGGTTCACCAGCAGGATCCAGTGCTCTCATTGCTGTGGCCCGGGTTCGATTCTCAGGCAGGGAGCTAACTGAGCCACTGAACAGTTAACTCTCAGTGCCAGTCCCAAGCCCGGATTAAATGGGAGGGTTGTGTCAGGAAGGGCATCCGGCGTAAAACCTGTGCCAAAATCAAAACATGCTGACCGAATGATCCGCTGTGGCGACCCCGAACAGGGAGCAGCTGAAAGAACAACAACAACAACTATATTCATAAACATATTTATATAATCAGTCATTGTATTTCACCTTATTTCCATTGTATTTTTAATTTTCATTGTTGACTATTTTTATTTTTCATTTCTACTTCTCTTTTTTCAGCTTAATTTTTATGACAAGCTTTTCAGCTTCTATATTCTTCAGCTTAATTTTTATGACACAGACGGCCATAAAAAGCACTTCACTGCACGTCGTACAGTGTATGATTGTGTATGTGATGAATAAAATTTGAATTGGAATTTCAGTATGGAAATGTAAGTGTTGATACGGTCACATGTACACGTGCTCCACTGGATGATCCGCAACAGCTAGAAGATGAACAGTAATGATAATGAGTCCTGGGTGGAGAACAGGACAATCTTTATGATTGCAGCAGCATCAATAAATGTTACCCTGGTGTTTTATATATACATATGTATAATATAATAATTTTTGGTACATAATCAATCCTGTTACCTCATTTAAATATCTATTAAACATGTTTTAACAGGCATATTTTTTTTTGTTGCCGATTTTTGCTAGAAATGAGCCATCTGACATCGCTGTGTCTTCTATCTTCCCTGATGTCTTTAGCATTGTACATGGTTCATAAATATATAGAGCATACATATCCTATCCTATAAGATTTCATTTCATTTCCTCCCCTGAATATATCACCCCCAATGCTGTATGTTTATTCGTAATTTATTGTAAATATCCCATTGTGCACATCTGGTTAAATGCTAACTGCATTTTATTGGCTTTGTACATGTACTTTGCACAATGGTAATAAAGTTGAATCTAATCTAATCTAATAAAATCTAATCTAATCTAATCTAATCTAATCTAATCAGATTGGAGCTGCTTATGAACTGGGACTGATCCCTGATATATATATATATATATATATATATATATATATATATATATATATATATATATATATATATATATCAAGGATCAGGCATAGTATTATAACCACCTGCCTAATATTGTGTATTGTGAAGTACATGCATCCGGCCATCCATATAATAAAAGAGAACGTGATTCATCATACCAGGTCACCTTCTTCCATTGCTCTGTGGTCCAGTTCTGATGCTCATGTGCCCACTTTTGGTTGGAACAGGGGTCAGCATGGGCACCCTGACTGGTCTGTGCAGCCCCATATGCAACAAACTGCAATGTACTGTGTATTCTGACACCTTTCTATCAGAACCAGCATTAACTTCTTTAGCAATCTGAACAACAGTAGCTCGTCTGTTGGATCAAAAAAAATAAATTTTTGTGATTCAAATAGCTATATGCATGGCTCCCTGGCCCATTTCAACAACAGGGGCGTTTCTACAGTTAAACCAGAAGCAAACTAATTTTAAATGATTATTTTCTTTTTATATGAATGCTATTTGTATTGTGATTTTACCCATATTTACAGAAATCCGGATATAGCTTTAGATCCTAATAAGCAAACCAAAGATTTCAAGAAAAACCCTCTGAGATGGCACAAGGAAGAAACGTAGAGAGGAGAAAGGGAATCTTCAGGATTATAAATCTTTACATTATACAGGTGTTGAAGTGTGTAGTAAAGGAGCTAGGGCGAGAGAAGGACTATAAAATAAACCTGGATAAAAAGGTAGAATGTGGTTCTTATCTGATCTATTTATAATAAAATATAGTTATATAACCTTATGAGGTTTGTAACAGTGAGAGAAGGTTTTTATTTTCCTGGCTTGATTCTACATATCCATCTCAGTAGATGCTATTCATTCTTCTGGTCCATTTTTCTTTTATATATATATATATATATATAAAAACACATATAAATGAATTTCACAATTCTGTACTACACATCAAGGGAGAAAAAAAGAGGGAACATCCTTCTCTCAAGAGACATAAAAATAGCTGTGTCCACTGCTCTGTGTCAAAGTTAGGTCACTCAGTGGGGTGTAGACTTCAAAGCAGGCAGGGAATTCTCCGAAAACAACTGCTAGCAATTTCAAATCAACACACATTGTCTCTCCTCCCAGACCTCAAGCCTAAAATATTCTCTCCATCAACAGCCATACACACAGACATATCTAATTTATCTAAATGCATCTGAATATTGTTTGTTTCTTTTTTTTTATTATTATTAAATGCCATTTGGTCATGTCTCTAAATTGACTTTGGCTTACTATTCTTGAGCTTAGAAAAATGGGAAAGCAGTAAACACAATATTTGTATTGTCATTCATACAGAGTGGGAAAAATGCATTGTGCTCACATGAGACTCATCAGAGCAGCGGTTCGTGAAGTGACCACTGAGCGATGGTGGTCTCGTCGAACCAGAACGGCGAGAGAGAGCGAGCGAGCAAGCGAGAGAGAGAGAGAGAGAGAGAGAGAGAGCAATAGAAGACCTGCCTATTTTGCCTAACAGTATGTGGGAAATGAAAGTGACCCCTCAAGGTTAAAGGCCAAAAAACATGTCAAGAATTTCCCAGGATATATTTCAAGGACGACGAAAAGGAGGTTTGCTTTCATTTTGTGCCTCACAGCTCAGTATATATATGTATTCGGAGGTCTCGTAATGAATAACGGGGGAGACGAGAAAAGGCGAGTGGAGACGATTACAATCCGTCAATAGAGACACAAGGAGACATGGTCATTGTGGCACACTGATGGGCTTGGCCTGTGTTGCATTGTGGGTAAGTGGCACTCGCTCTGGCCTCAGCAGGAAGCTGGCTGTTCTGGCCAGTCCTCAGGTGCTGTCATTCTCCCCTCCACCATATTAATTATGGGATAAAGACTCTAATCCCTTGCCTTTGAAGCTGCTGCCTGGTTTTCAAGGCTGCACTTTAGGACAGAAAGAGATGGAGAGAGAGAGAGAGAGAGAGAGAGAGAGAGACTATGTAGACTATGTAGCATTAAAGCGAATAAAAAAAGCACCCAATTTTTTTTTCTTTTGTTCTTTTTAAATGCTTTATTTTCATTACTCAGTCCATATGCCCTGTCCGGATTTTTGTGCTAATGTGGTTGTTTGATTTTACCCTCGATGCCGATGCCATATTTAGCTCAAGAATTAAATCTATGAATCAGTATCTCAGTAGATGGTGCTATATATATATATAGTTCTGTTCTTTATTCTTTTCATTCACACATATAGATTTAAAATATATATATAGATTGAGTCTGTAGTTAATAATAACTCAACTCATTTTTATTAGAATCCTTTTCTTATGGACTCGTGGACTCACTCTGAAAGATTCAGTTGGGGATTTTTGATAAATATAAATATAAGTAAAGCTCAGCAGTTTGGAGACGATATAGAGGTTTCACAAGGTCATGTTGCCGTTAGTTATTCCAAACAGCCACTTGATTATGATTCCTATCAGCCTCAGAAACTCACATATCCCAATCACCCTCACCTTTATCCAATTTCACCCTGATAAACACAGTTCCTGTGTTTCAGTGTATTATAGACTGGAGATGTAGTAGATGTGGGAATGTAGAAGCTTAGTGGTTACAGTGTTGGATTACTGATCAGAAGGTTGTTAGTTTGAATCCTAGGTCCACCAAGCTGCTACAGCTGGGCCCTTGAGCAACCCTCAACCCTCAGTTGTATAAAATGAGATAAATTGTACGTTGTTCAGGAAGGGCATCTGCCAAATGTACTGTGTTGATGGTGAATTTATTTGCCATAGTCTTGTTCATAACCTTTTTGGGGTTTTTTTTGTATTAGTTATTGTACTTATAGTTAGTTTGTATTACTTTTAGTTGTTTTTAAACACAAAAACGTCTCGACCTGCATCCATCTTCACCTCTTTTGCTGACACTATTCAAGCAATCTGCGATTATATTCCAGTGAATTTCAGTGAAAGCCCCACCTTTAATTATTATAATTAATCTGATCTTCACATGCATCCAAGGTTGACTGTTTTAGCTTAAACTTCATCAGCATGTTGCTCTATTTTAAATTCAGTTATATGTATTGCGTTGATAGTGGTGTATTGGGATTTCTTCATCTCTACTTTAAAAGAGTTAAGTCCTTTAGTCCATATGTCCAGCCCTGTCCACATCTCTACTCTCTGCTTAAACAGATTCAATTTTCATGTTAATATCAACGTCAACCAGACTGCATTGCAGTCTGGGACTTTTGATGTATCCCCTACTCTACATAGGCATTAAACATGGCGTTAAAATGGAGAGCATGGTCTGTTTTGTTGGTTTGTTTGTTTGTTTGTTTGGGAGCTAAAAGCAAAACCTGAAACCTGACATTGTTTTCAGTCGACTGTGACTGCGCTAGGGATAACAATATTCCTTCGTGACCTGACGTAATTGCTAACTTCTCATTGAGAAAAACAGCATCAACCAATAAATTAGCACCAGAAAGCTGTTTAATGTGTTTCAGGGTGAAGGTTTCTTTTAATCCCTAAGCTGCTGTGCAGAAATTGTGTTCTGAAATTGCTCTGGATTCAAATTGAGTTGTGCAAGTTCGCATAAATTAGTGACCGTCAGACCTTTGTGTTGTCAGATCATGTATTATTAATAGATAGCACGACAGACTAACCTAGCTTTCCTTTACGCCTCATAGCATTGTAGCTGATATCATGGCTTTCTGCTTCTACAGTTCCCAGAGTGACTCAGAACCCTGAAAGCAGCCTGAAGTCGTTTTCTTTCCTGCTGAGGTTTCAGGTGGAGATTGTGCTGAAGAGCAGGTACTGAGTGCTGGATTGTGTGCTGCCCTCTTGTGCTGATCCATACAGCCTGTGTATGTGCTGGAGCCGGTTCCGTTTGTCTGCCATGTTGCTAAATCTCTCCAGTCTCATGCTGCTTAGAATATAATAAGTAGCATCGTTTATGTCTTCCTTGAGTCTTAATGTCTTTCTGCAGAGGTTTCAAGGTGTGTGTGTGTGTGTGTGCATGTATACACCATATCAACACACAAGGGTGTTATTGTCGTTAATAGAGAGCTGTTAATGTTAATGCACTAAATTACCTCAATAGTCGCATGTAGCTTTTTTATTAGTCTTTATGTATGGAATAAAACACAGCGGTGCATGAAAACAATGGTCCGATGTCCCTCTGATGCGAAGAGAGTCATCGTCATATAAAAGCATGTTCACAGGTGTTTTATTTCGCGTAAACCACAACAATTTGGCAGCATAAACATTTTTTATGCATCTTGCATTTAGTGTTATGTTTAATTTTACTGAACTTCCATGAAACCGACCTCTCTTAAAACTAAAATGATATAAAGGTTGTCATGTAACTAAAAAAAAAATACTCAGTCTTGAAGTCTTTTCCTTGTCAGAGATACAGCTTTACACCTCGGACTGTTAAAGGCTCCGATAGAGCCTCCTTTTATCAATGTAATAACAAAACACAGCTTATAAATAATAGCACTAATCTGCTTATATGGGCTGTTGGACATACAGGACCCTGAGTATTAGAACGAGAGCACTTACCTGGAACTGAAGGTATAAAAAGTCAATCAACACTTTCTGACCAATTGAAATCAAGCATTAAGTGGCACTGAGGGGAAATAAAATAAATGGCTTCGAAACGCATTCAAAATCATTAAAGATTTATTCGTCAATCGGGACCGGCAAATACACAGAGGATTCTTTAAGAAGAAAATAAAACGGTGTCATTTAAAGACAGATACAGACTAAGAGAAGAAGAAGAAAAAAAATCCAGCATTTTTCATGAAACCAAGAAAAGAACAGGTGGAAGAGAAGGGGAAATAATTGTTTGATCTGTCCTTTGACTGTCGCTGCCCTAATCACTCAAGACTGATTCAGAAAATGCAGGCTTGAATGTCAGAGGGCCACCTGCAGAGAGCTAGTCCGTTTTCCTGGCCTTGTGCGCGCATAGCCCTGTAATCACCACTCTCGGCACCAGCTTGGCACTCCAGCACAGCCTTGATTGAGCACCTCAATCTAACAAGGTATCCACCAGTGCTGCCAACCTCTGCTGGACAATTGAAGATGCCCCCGATGATCTCAGCGCAATGCATTTGCAGGCAGTCTTATGATCTATCATCGACAAGGCCATGCACAAAACTTGTTCCTGATGTTAAAAAAATGTGAAAAAGTTGAAGTAAAAAAAACGGCTATATTTACCGTTGGAAGCAGATTGGTGCTTGTCACAATAAAGTGTTGAAGACATTTATTTTCTTTACGCATATGGAAACGGCTTGTTTTCAAAACGTCACTCAAGAGCGGTTCGCAGTTGTGCTTTCTGGAGGGAAATTTAGTGAACCTTGTGCTTTTGCAGTCTTTTAGGAAGCGAAAGGCTTACATGTGAAGCATTAACATCAACCTGCCGGTAAAAAGTCAGGAATTATAATCAGCCACTAGCATCTGAGTGATGATGATGAGGAGGAGGAGGAGGAGGAGGAGGAGAATATGAAAATTATTGTTGTCACCTGATCAACAATTCGTTTCTATTCGAGAAAGCGCTTCATCCTGGTCACTGATGACCTATTCATTTCACTGATATTGATATTTGTATAGCACATTTAACAATGGACATTATCTCAAGGCAGATTTATAGAAATCTGGATATAAATGATATACTTTAAAGCAAGCCAGAGGTGACATGGTGAGGAAAAACCTCTTGAGACTCAGAAAGGAAGCTCATCTTCATCTGGGTGACACCCGTGATTATGGGATTGTGAGAGTTGTCAGCATCATGTTCACTCACTCATTAACACACTCATTCACACACTTCCTCACACACTCATTCACACACTCATTCACACACTCATTCACACACTTCCTCACACACTCATTAACACATTCATTCACACACTCATTCACACACTTCCTCACACACTCATTCACACACTCATTCACACACTCATTCACACACTTCCTCACACACTCATTAACACATTCATTCACACACTCATTCACACACTTCCTCACACACTCATTCACACACTCATTCACACACTCATTCACACACTTCCTCACACACTCATTCACGCACTCATTCACACACTCATTCACACACTTCCTCACACACTCATTAACACACTCATTCACACACTCATTCACACACTTCCTCACACACTCATTCACACACTCATTCACACACTCATTCACACACTCATTCACACACTCATTAACACACTCATTCACACACTTCCTCACACACTCATTCACACACTCATTCACACACTCATTCACACACTTCCTCACACACTCATTAACACACTCATTCACACACTTCCTCACACACTCATTCACACACTCATTCACACACTTCCTCACACACTCATTCACACACTTCCTCACACACTCATTAACACACTCATTCACACACTTCCTCACACACTCATTCACACACTTCCTCACACACTCATTCACACACTCATTCACACACTTCCTCACACACTCATTCACACACTCATTCACACACTCATTCACACACTCATTCACACACTTCCTCACACACTCATTCACACACTCATTCACACACTTCCTCACACACTCATTCACGCACTCATTCATACCTAGGGGTAAATTTCACATCAGCATGTCCACATCAACCCGGACAATTCAAGCATGAGGATAACATGTGAGAGTCCACATAGATACTATCCCAAGGTCTGGATCATATCAGGAACCCTGGACCTCGGTTGCACCCTGCTGTGACCTGATGGCATGATGAAATTGTATGTTTTACATCCTGAATCATGAAAAAATAGAAAATATATGAACCCTAACCATGTCCCTAGTCCTAACCTTACCTTAGTCTTATAAGTAAATTAATTTCTGCAAATTGTCATAGATTTGGTTTGATTTTCTTGGTACCTACATAGGACTGTCATAACAACTGCATAAGCATTGCATAGATACTGTAGAAAGCAATACTGCAACATTTATGAAAACTTAAATAAAAAAAAATTAAAGAAAGAAAAAATTAAGAAAAATTAAATAAAAATATATTCAATACAGTCAAATCTATTGAGTAATTCTTGTTATAAAATATTGGATACTAACATTACAAGAAAATGATTAAACTGTTTTTATTTTTTTCCTAAGCTTGAAATTGTCGTTCTCTATTAGAACATATATGTAGATTTTTCTAATTGCAGCTTTAATTTCTAGCATTAAGAGAAATCATCTGCCAGATAAATAAAATAAAGCTTAGGATATGAAGAAACAGGCTGTGTAAGCTTATATTTGATTAATATTAATCCTACAGTAAGAAATATTAGAGGAATACGCTCACATTCAAGATGTCTTCGATATCATTTTTCACAGTGTTGCCTTTTTAAAATGACAGACAGAAGAGAGACGAAGCCTCGATTATCATAATGAGTCGAGGGTTTGATAATATTTTATCTGTCACTTTTAAATGATCTTGTAATTTTATTTGTTTGTCGTTGGTGACAACACATTCATGACAAAGTCGTTCTAGTATGGATTATAAATTAGATTAAAATCTAAAAACAAATCTAAACACAATGTGTTTGGGCTTTGGAACTGTTTGTTCTGTCCTGGTGTTAAAATCACTGTAAAGACAAAAACTGAATAAAAGTAATTAATATTTCACTTCCTGACTAAAATAGTTAAGTAAAAAATAATTCTATTTCCCAGTGGAACTGGTACCTGTCCATTTTCAGCATTGAATGTCTTTGTCATGTCTCACTCCACAGTGGTGGTTAATATGAAGCTCATATGAAAGCAGACACTCAGAACTTTGTAGTGTTTCAGAAGTATTTCTGTTTTTCCCTACACTACTAGGGACAATATATTCATAGAAAAGTTCCAAAAATACACACACAAATGTTTGGATCGTCAAAGTAAATGTTGATATCAAACCCATTTCTGCTCTCTGAGATGTCCAAAGTGCTTGGTCATCTAAAAAGCAGCTCAAATTTGATCTTTAACCAGTAAAATTCTGTGTAAGGTTCTCCAACAGAGGGAAAAACACACGTCTAAAACACACTGAAAGCCAACAGACTCGTTTTAGATCAGACTCACAGCCAGAACATCATTCATTCTTTACATATACACTGAATAATAATGTCATTCCCTCAGTGTAGTAAAACACCAGTGTACTGGTAAAAAGAACTAAATTATTTGCATGGGTTGTATTTGCCATCCTTCACTTTTTTGCAACCAGTCTGATCATTCAGAGGCTAATTAGCCATCTAAAACAAATATAATTCATTCATTCATTCATTCATTCATTCGTTCGTTCATTCATTTAACCAATTCATTCATTCACTCATTTTTTTCATTCATTCATTCATTCATTAAATCATTCAACCATTCACTCATTTTTTCATTCATTCATTCATTCATTCATTCATTCATTCATTCATTCATTCATTCATTCAACCATTCACTCATTTTTTCATTCATTCATTCATTCATTCATTCATTCAACCATTCACTCATTTTTTCATTCATTCATTCATTCATTCATTCATTCATTCATTCATTCATTCATTCATTCATTCAACCATTCACTCATTTTTTCATTCATTCATTCATTCATTCATTCATTCATTCATTCATTTCATCATTCATTCATTTATTTATTCATTCATTCATTCATCCACCATTTCCAGCTAAATATAATAGAGTTGATTTAACCAGGATGTACTTGAAGCTGCAGGACCTTTTCTCCTTTGTACTGAGATTAATAAATGAATGCGTGAGACATTTTTCTTTCTTTCTTTCTTTCTTTCTTTCTTTCTTTCTTTCTTTCTTTCTGTCCATGCATGGATGGATGGATAGACAGATGGATTTCTTTCTTTCTTTCATTGCTGGATGGGTAAATGGATGAATGGACAGAGGGATTTCCTTCTTTCTTTCTTTCTTTCTTTCTTTCTTTCTTTCTTTCTATCTTTCTTTCTTTCTTTCTTTCTTTCTTTCTTTCTTTCTTTCTATCTTTCTTTCTTTCTTTCTTTCTTTCTTTCTTTCTTTCTGTCTCCAAAGTGGGATTGGGTGATATAATGCATTATGAACACTAATTACTTTGTAAGACACCATAGTACTGATTTGTACTGCACTGTAAAAAGAGCTATATTACATTAATTTTAACACGTGTAATAAACATATCAGTTATTTGTAAGGATGGGTATTCAGCCTTATAACTTGATATGAATATGTTCATAGATTATAGAAAGTGAGACATCTTTCTTTCTTTCTTTCTTTCTTTCTTTCTTTCTTTCTTTCTTTCTTTCTGTTTCATTTTAAGGAATATTCAGTCAAGTGCAAAAGTTTACACCCCCTTTTGGATTTTGAATGTAAAAAAAATGTACCTCTGTTTGAATATCCATTTCCAATGATATACACTTTGAATACATTTCAACATGTTTGGAAGAAGGACACCTGTGAGACGATGGCATTCCAACAGATATATCATGAAGAATATGAAAATTCATTCATTTATTCATTCATTCATCGTCAAGGAAGTGCCGAATCCTCATCAAGCTCTGAGCATGAAGTGAGACTCCAGGCTAAACGAGATGCTTTCCTTCAAATCAGTTTAGCCATCAGCTCACGCTTAAAATTGAATTTTACCTCGTTGAAGCACTCTGCTGTTCAAACACGCACGCTTTATTACATCATATTCAACTATGCTATTATTGTTCCTGGGATTTACCATGCACAGAGAACAAGCTCCATATTAAGCACTTAACTGCTAGTGAGGAGATCTGGATGAGTGATAGCGATGGTTGCTAAGGGAAGTGAACATGGTAGCGCACGGAGACTTTTAAGATGTATGGATCATCATGCTACGCTAATGAACACGCTAATCTCCGAGCCAAAATTGCTATCTGTCGAAATGAATACATTTCCTAACATGAACTCTTTCAGTTAATAAACATATATTAAGAATTACTAACATATGCATATGATAAAATAAAATAATCTACATGTAGCTCTATGGTTCGCTGAAATATTTAAATCTAAGCAATGAGATTTATTTATGAAACTGGATCTGAGTACATTTATGCCCAAAACAATGGCAGGAGCAAAATAAGAGTTCCTGAGTTTGTGCAAATTTATGTTTAAGAAGGTTTGCTAATGATAGTCTCAACTTATGTGCATGAATTTAATGAAAATGTTATGTTCATATATATATATATATTTAAATGGCTAAAATATCTAAAATAAAGAAATCCAGAGATTAAGGCAAATATGGATATCCATTGTGATTAAAGCGAAAGTAATGGCACCCTTTAAAAGATGGTTTGTTAGCTTGCTGACGCTCTGCAGTGGCTGAGCTGCATTAGTGGAAGACTCACACAGGCCACTGCTCTCTTTGAGCTTTATCTTTATTATTCTGGATCATTAATGTCTGACTGCCATCTGGGAAAATACATGGTGGAAATGTTTTTTTGTTCGGTTTGTCTAATGAAAATAGTTATATACTTATAACTTAAAGCAACAGAGTGCTGAATGTGGTGCAATTTCCAAATTGATTGAAAGTGGAGGCACTGTTGAGAGAACTGAGAGAGCTGCATTTCCACCTGTATTACATATACGTGTGTTATGTACATGTTCATTTACATTTTGGTTTCCATGCATCTGTACATGAATACCTAAACTGCTTGATTTGAGTCTTTATCCTTCCCGCCGCTGCACCTCTCACTCCTCTAGAGGCAGCCTAAATGACACTCATGCCAACAGGCACTTGTGAGGCATGACACTCCAAATTTACGATCAATTACGGCTTTTCTAAAGCTGGATTTAACGTGTCGCGTGCGTCCTCGGCTCACTCGGATGGAATGGCTTCGAATGAATTTGAGCGAGTTGAAATTTATCCTCACATTGCCGTGGGTTCCTTTAACCCCACATCCGTTTCCAGCTTAATATAATATTGTTGATTTAACCATGATGTATTTGAAGCTGCAGGGCCTTTTCTCCTCCGTTTTGAGATTAATAAATGGTTTTTCAGGGCACGTCAGGGTGGTGCATTATTCTAGCAGAGCTTGACGGAGAGCTAGGACCGGGACGTGGCGTTCAGTCCATCAGTGGCAGTTATATTCAATTTCTGCGTGGAACATTTGTCAGATGGGACAGGTAGCATTAAGCCATGGAAGGAGACTTAAGTCGTCGTAAGAGCTGCCCCACAAGCCGCATTATCACCCACAGCCCTCGGTTCTCTCACCGCAGCTCAGCCGTCTCACATAATCTGATGGAGGATTGATTAATTGTACATTTAACTGGATGCATGGCCCTCCTCTCTGTAATAAATTATGGTCATTAATCAATAAAGCGCTTGGTAATCCAGGGAGT
Source organism: Hemibagrus wyckioides (assembly GCF_019097595.1). Taxonomy (NCBI): domain Eukaryota; kingdom Metazoa; phylum Chordata; class Actinopteri; order Siluriformes; family Bagridae; genus Hemibagrus; species Hemibagrus wyckioides. The sequence goes on along the minus strand of NC_080710.1, from coordinate 29,460,202 downwards.
TGGAGGACATGCTGCTTCCTAATAGAAAAGTCTGAAGCACAAGGCTGCTCTTCTGCTGCCCGTGACCCTCCGGATGAGCTGTTCCACATCTGCCTCTGTCCAATTAGATGACAAAATTAATGAACATCCTTTAGCCGATAATGGGATTTGTCATTTCGCTGTCCTGCCCATAAATTTTTGATAGTCGGCATTTTTCCCACCGACCTTTAAGTGCTTTAAAAGTTTTTCACAACATTTTCGTAACTACATGATAAACCTTACCATTTTTCCTCCCTCTCTCTCTCTCTCTCTCTCTCTCTCTCTCTCTCTGTCTCTCTCTCTCTCACTTTAAGCACTCAGTGATAAACGAAGGTAAATGAGCTGGGCAGATGTTTCCTGATAAACAGCAACAATGGTGCAGAATAAATATTTTAGCTGTCTCAGTGCTCGCGCTCAGGTGAGGAGGCAGTAGATGCAGATGGCTCACCTCAGAAACGCAGCACGAAAGAAAAGACACAACATGAAGAGATCACCCAAGGATACTACCGATACTGTCGGGTACATTCCGATCCAAAAGGAGTCTAAATCCAAAAATACAAAGAAATGCTTTATTTTTATCGATACTATTAAAACTATTAAAATGCTTAAATTTTTTTCTTGTTCATGTCTATGTATTTTTAACCACCTTTTTAAAAAAAGTTTTATTTATTTATTTATTTATTTATTTACATATATATTTTAATCAGCCATCAAAAACACATATAATATTGTTACATTATATTTCTCCCTTTTTAAAAGTCTTTTTTGCTGAATAATAATAATAATATAAAAACAAAATAATAATAATAATAATAATAATAATAATAATTATTATTATTATTATTATTATTATTATGAAAAGCAATAATGAACAACAAATATCACATTTATGTGTAGGAAGGCTAAATATTTAACATTATTATTATTTTTTTTTTATAAAGCATGATAATTATTCATGAGGAGGCATTACAGTTTACAACATTGTTCATAATGAATTCAAAGAGCTCATTATGCACTATGCAATGTGAGGCTGGGTGATATAATGCATTGTGAACACTAATTACTGTATAAAGCTCCAAGATACTGATTTGTAATGCACAATAAAAAAATAGCAATATAATAAATTAATTATAACACTGTGTAGTAAACATCAGTTATTTATAACGATGGGTATTCCACCTTATAATGCATTATAACATGATATGAATATGTTCCTAGTTTATAGAAAGTGAGACATCTTTCTTTCTTTCTTTCTTTCTTTCTTTCTTTCTTTCTTTCTTTCTTTCTGTTTCATTTTTAAGGAATATTCAGTCAAATGCAAAAGTTTACACCCCCTTCTGGATTTGAAAAGGAAAAAATGCAAAGATTTATATTTATTTTTATTTACATTTCATCTAGAATCATATACACTTTGAAAATGATTCAACATGTTTCAAAGAAGGAAACGTGTGAGACGATGGCATTCCAACAAACCAAAATATTGGTAATATCCGAATATTTTAAATATTCAGATATTAAAACTGAGCACAGATTTTGAATAAGTCACAAAATCTTCTGTCCATTGGAAAACTTTAAAAATCTCCCACTAGAGACTCGTTCTATAAATGTTAAACATCTCCTTATAGAAAAATATGTGCATTTCTGGAAAATTTGTCTATATGCCAGTAAGTCCTTGTGAATTCATTTTTTAGAAATTAGACTAAGCTTACATAACCCGTGAGTGGCCTTTCCATGCTGCTGTTACAGAAAACCATCACCTTCTGACCAATCAGAATGGAGAAGAGCGTTGCAGCTCTACTGTATATCCAAAAGTGTTTCTGTTTCCATAAATACACTCAGTCACAAGACTACAGATGATTAAGGCTCTTTAGCGGGGTCTAATAGGACGAGGTGAAAGGTGCATTAACTACACTGAGAGCAGGTTCACGGAGAGGGGGGAAAAAAAGAGAAATAGATACGTAAGTAATAACAGAGGTGAAAGACAATTAAGTACTTGGGTTGTGGATAAATGACTTAAAAGGTTTGCCTCTCTACCTGAAAAACTCTTTCTCCATCTGAGGCTGTCAGCACGTCTGAAGGCTGAGGTGGCTTGATGGATGGCGAGCTGAAGGGCACAGCTAGGAGCTAAAGTCTCAATTATGGAAAAGGCGGTAAGTAGAGCAATGTTGCCGAAGCCTTTATTGTGGTGACAGGGGTGAAAAATCGCAATATTGCTAATCAGGAGTTAAGGCATTAATCATTCATTTATTGGTGTTTCCTAACATGTGTCTGGCTTCTTCTTCGTCACACACACACACACAAAACATTAAGACCTGAAATCCTCAAAGCCGCACTTTCCATCTCCTCACTCGACTCGAAGTGCTACCAAATTCACGCTTAATTATTCACCTAAAAGGTCACGACCGCCTTCTGTCACTATACGACAAAACACCAAATCCTACACGTCATAAAAAGATCCCCTGCTTTATTAGCATCGGATATTTAGTTGTGCGTAATAAAAAATAAACAAAGACACAAAGCCATCATCCTTTCCCACCGCCAGCCGGAGCGTTCTGAAAATCTAAGACCCATAACCATCCTCCTTCATTATACCCTGAACGAGTTATCGTGAGTTTGTACAAAAAGATAAGTGAGTTTAATATGCACTGGAGGGTAAAGAAAGGATTCTATTACTGCACATAAAAATTACCTCATAAAACAACTAATATGGCAATTCTGGGAGCAATTTTAATGACGTCTATGATGCACGGTTGTAGTTATGCTAATGAAGTTGCCGTTTTACTCATATTCTGCCCATAATGCGGGCCTTATATTTCAATTTCGGCAGATTAGCGCTAGCTAAGTGTTACTAATAAATTTCATTAATATAATGAAGGCGAAGGCATGCTCTCCGGATCCGATTCGCTCGCTCTCGTCCATCATGCGTTCGGAGCCACATGTGCAGATACAGTAATGTTTATTGGATTATAAACTTCAGTGCGGTGTGCTGTTACAGTGGGGGTGCTCACTCGGAAATGGGACTTCTCCGAATCCAAAAAACAGCAGGCAGCGCTGCAGCGCTCGCTTTATGGCGGAGCTCTGGAAATGGCTTCTCCTCCATTCATCTCAGAATGGAGTTTCTCGAAGTAGTTCATAAAGCTCAAGGCGCTGGTGTAAAGTGAACAGCGATTTCTCTGTGGTGGATTCCCTGCCAAACTCTCACTCTCTTTCTCTCTCTCTTTCTCTCTCTCTCTCTCTCTCTCACACACACACACACACACACACATATGCTCTTGTCCATGCAAATGTGCACACCAGTCTCTAGCAGAGAGATTTTTATTCTCAGACTCCCTCTTGCTTTTCTATTAAAGTGAGTAAATGAATTTAAAATTTTATGGCAAAGCTTAAAAAAAGAAGCATGAATAGTGACTCTACCCTTCGTAGATTTTGTGAATTAATTATCAGACCATCTCATGAATAGTTAATAGACGTTTTAATAAAAAGAAAGTAAGAAAAGGTAGGAGCATTAGCCCCGCCCCCTGAACCGTAACCTTGATCACTGACAGCTGGATTTATATCTTATAACAACTCAATAATGAGCCGGGGATCATACCCAGAGGTCTTATTGATGATATGATGATGAATGATCAGGTAAACTGACACACACACACACATTTTAAGAGCGTTTATTATTATTATTTATTTACTTATTTATTTCCAGAATGCCATGTTTCTTCCAAATACTGGAAATGGGAAAGGTTTCATTCAAACAACAAACAACAACAAAACAACAACAACACCCACTAATTTTCTGTCATATGTCCTTGTGTCTAACTTGTACTTTGATTAGACAATGTTTGGTTAGCATAAAAAACATTCAAACAACAACAACTACACCCACTTAATTATACACTTCCGTCATCTGTCCGTTAGTCAAAGGGTGCTTTGCATAAACAACATTTAAAGAACAATAACAACGACAACAACAACACCTGTATTCAACATTCAAACAACAACACCCGCTAAAAATAAAACTCTGTCCTTTCATCTAATTTGTACTTTGATTAGACAATGTGTGCTCAGAATAAACAAAAACATCCATCATTCAAACATCATCAACATTTTCAACAACAACAATGACGGCACCCACTGAGCTTACATTTCTGCCAACTGTCCTTGTGTCTAACTTGTACTTTGATTAGACAGTGTTCGCTTAGTATAAACAACATTCAAACAACAACAACAACAACAACAACAACCACTTAATATACACCTCTGTTATCTGTCTTTTCATGTTGATTAGATGGTGTGTTCTCAGTTTAAAGAACATTCAACATTCAAACATCAACAACAACAACAACAACAACAACAACAACAGCAACACCCTCTGATCTTATTCTTCTGTCATCTGTCCTTTCATCTAATTTCTATTTTGATTAGACAATGTGTGCTCAGTTTAAACAACATTCAACATTCAAACATCATCAACAACAACAACAACAATACCCTCTGATCTTATACTTCTGTCATCTGTCCTTTAGTCCAATTTGTACTTTGATTAGACAGTGTTCACTTAGTATAAACAACATTCAGCAGCAACTGCAACAGCGACAACAACATCAACAACACCTTAACATACACCTCTGTCATCTGTCCTTTCATCTAACTTCTATCTTGATTAGACAGTGTGTGCTTGGTAATAAACAACATTCAACATTCAAACAACATCATCAACAACAACAACAATAACAACACTCATTGATCTTATACTACTGCCATCTAATTTGTACTTTGATTAGACAGTGCACAACAACATTCATCATTCAAACAACATCATTACTATTATCAACAACAACAACAAAAACAACAACAACACCCACTAAACATACACCTCTGTCATCTGTTCTTTCATCTAATTTCTGTTTTGATTAATCTGTCATCAGTTCTTGTGTCTAACTTGTACTTTGATTAGATAATGTTTGCTTAGTATAAATACCATTCAAACAACAACAACAACAACAACAACAACAATACCATCTGATCTTATACTTCTGTCATCTGTCCTTTGGTCCAATTTGTACTTTGATTAGACAGTGTTTGCTTAGTATCAAGAACATTCAACAACAGCAACAACAACAACAACAACAACAACAACACCCACTTAAACTACACCTCTGTCATCTATCCTTTCATCTAATTTCTATTGTGATTAGACAGTGTGTGCTCAGTATAAAAAAACATTCAATATTTAAACAACAACAACAACACCCACTGATCTTATACTTCTGTCATCTGTTGTTGTGTCTAACTTGTACTTTGATTAGACAATGTTTGCTTAGTATAAACAACAACACCCACTAAACTTCTGTCATCTGTCCTTTCATTTAATTTCTATTTTGATTAGACAGTATGTGTTCAGAATAAACAACATTCAACATTCAAACATCAATAACAACATAATCGTCAACAACAACAACCCCTTAGACAATGTTTGCTTAGCATAAATAACATTCAAACAACAACAACAACACCCACTAAACATACACCTTTATCATCTGTCCTTACATCTAATTTCTATTTTGATTAGACAGTGTGTGCTCAGAATAAACAACATTCAACATTCAAACAACAACAAAAACAACAGTAACACCCACTAAACATACAGCTCTGTCCTCTGTCCTTCAGACAAAGTGTGCTTAGTATAAACAACATTCAACACTCAAACAACAATCACAACAACATCCACTCATCTTACACTTCTGTCCTTTGGTCCAGTTTGTACTTTGATTAGACAACATGCTCGGAGTGTACTGTATCGACTCTGAAGGTATTTTGAGGTTATATTTATTTTGAGTAAACAATCCACTGTGATTGTTTCTGCATCTGACGTCCAGCTCATGACGTGTAACGGATGTGTGTGAAAACTGTCCGTCCAAATGGACATCAGATCTGTTTTAATCTGTCCACCTGATGCTATACTTCTGACTTCTTTATACTTTTTCATGCTGTGGATTTTTCTTCTTTTCACTGATATTTCATTTCATTTCAAAATAAAAGCCCAAAATAATAATCTGCCGTTATTTATTTATTTTTTTTAAATGAAACCTTATACCAATGTTTTTGTCCCTTTGTATCACTGAATGCTGATATTTTATTTAGCTTAACATTTGCAAATCCGTCATGATTCATGAGTAATACACCATGTTGATTTGGGTCCCTTACTGCGTTAAAGTGTAATATTAATATTACACATAAAGGTCAAAGACATTCGCCTCTCTTACCTTCGATTTTTCACCCTTCTTGACAGGCTTAACAAGTCATGACCCTGCCTTTCCTTGTTGCCACGAGATGCTGTGATTAAGCCACAGATTAGGCCGAGCCGCGACTCAGGAAACAAACTCTTAACGCCGCCGTGGTCAACCGGAGCCAATCGATGCTCAGAGTCAATATCAGGTGCACTAATTTGCTGTTGAATGTGCCCAGTCATTTCAGGGTGAGCACTCAATTTGGCTAGATGAGTACAATCCTTTAATCTCCTCCAGTCCCTCGAGTGCAGAATTACCGAATGTCCTAATAAGAGCGGACAGATGTTGTGGGATCAAATTTGATTCTTTTAATTGCTATCTTCTCCTGTTTCGCCCTTTTGGACTTTAGTCCCTTAATGGTTTACAGTTAAACATGCCTCGTGTGTGTGTGTGTGTGTGTGTGTGTGTGGGTGTGTGTGTGTGTGTGTGTGTTTACATCTTAGTGGGGTCATTTGGATAGGAAAATCTGGTAGTTTTGTTCTTGCTGAGAAAAGGAAAATGAAAAAGGAAAAGGAAAAGTATTGAAAATTTGTTTGTTTGTTTGCTTGTTTGATAAAATTAAAGATCCAAAAGCCTTTTTTGCTGTTGTTGTTGTTGTTGTTGAGGTTAAGTTTAGGATTAAATTTAGGTGTGGCATCGCATTAATCACTAGCATTAATTATTATGTCAGTAGAAGGTCCACACAAGAATAGTAAGACAAAAGTGTGTGTGTGTGTGTGTGTTTATCTTACTGGGGACATTTTTTAATGGAATATCTGACAGTTTTGACCATGTGGAGACATTTTGTGAGGCTCGATAAGGAATCCTGTTTTCTTTTCCTACAATGAAAGCAGATTCTTTGTTTGTTTGTTTGTCTGTTTGTTTGTTTGTTTGTTTAGTTACTGAGGATAAGGTTAGGATTACACTTTGCTCCAATAAAGGATCTTCTGCATTAATTATTATGTCAGTGATAGAAGGTCCTCACAAGGATAGTAAGATACTAACGTGTGTGTGTGTGTGTGTGTGTTAATACTTAAGTTAATTGCTGACAATAGCCTGTCAGCTCTGTGACAACATATCTATCCCCAAAACCAATGTTAGATAAAGGGTTTGAAAGATTGTGAAAGAAAAAAGGCTACACTTTCTCCTCTGAATATCATCTTCCTCCTCCTCTTCTGTCTCTCAAGCCGACTCTGCAGCATAATCACTGACATTTCCTCTTACGCGTTTTGAAGGGTGTCTCCAGTGATTTATGGCTAGGTTTGGGAAATGAATTCCAAATCATTGGGATTAAGATGCATAAAATATATTCTAGGGCTCCATCACAAGGGGGATGACACTAAGCTGTCTCTCCATCTACCCGAGGAAACCGGCGAGTTTAATGAGATCTTGAGCTGTGCCTAAAATATAATTAAAAACGTTGACACGAGGCACGGCGCTAATGCAACGTGCCTCTGCGTAACTCACAGGGGCCGAGTACCATCGACAGTCATTGTTCATAAAAACAAACAAAACTTCAGTACCTTTAACTTGACTTTAGAGCTAAGCGTGTACAAATTTTATAGCATGCTGGGTTAAGAATTTAGCCGGCAAATTTTATGAGGGAAAGTGTTCACCTGATGTAGAACACCTGAGTTTGAATCCCAAAAACACTTGACTGGCTAGGAGCTGAGGAAGATACAAAAAAGCAGAAATGTCCAGAATGAGGGGTCACATCCTCCCTCCCTCCCTCCCTCTCTCTCTCTCTCTCTCTGCCCTGTCAATCACTTGACCACTAGCCAATCATCAGCATCTCTGTGCTCATGTATGCAGAAGAGGGCTGAAGAGGGCAGATAGCTCTTTCCTCCGAACACTAAGGTATTTCATGCTAAGTTTTCGCTTGACATGCTAGCTATGTGCAAGCAATTTGTTCTGTAGTCTCCTCAATGAAACACTGAAATATTGACACTACATTTTCTTCTTCTGGAAGAATTTTATATGGCATTATTGTAAGCCACTTGAGATAAGGAATTTTTTCAACCATGTTTTTGGAAATTGTGAGCTGCCTTACATGTAGGTTACTAGACATGTAAAATATGTAACATAGTTGGAAAACAAAGATAAAAACAAACAAACAAACAAACAAACAAACAAACAAATAAATAAATAAATAAATAAATAGGGATTTGGCCCCAGCAGCATAATTTAACATTTTGATATTATGAAAGATCATTTAACAAGGAACTAGTTTAACAGAAGCAGTGATAAAAGAATATAAATAAATAAATAAATAAATAAATAAATAAATAAATAAATAAATAAATAAATAAATAAAGTCAGTGCCTCAGATCAAAGTCAGTTGTCAAAGTCATGCTTTAATCAATTTGTTGGCCACACATTTGTTCTCTATATGCTCTACTTTCCCCCGGAATGAAAGGACATCTGTGGAAATGATGGAAAATTGGGGAGAAAAAAACAAAAAACAAAACAAAACACTGCTCTATTAATGAAATAAATTATGCAGTTACTTTCTCGGCCTAGATCCAGATCACTCATTAAACATACCCGGAACACTTGGGGGAGAAATCGTGTGTTTACAGGAGTAATGTGTATTTACACATTTATAATGAATCGTACACAGTGTCTCACCACCGCAGATCGGGACGTTCGCAGCCTTTCTGAAAGGGTTTAGCTCGCAGCAATTACTAGAGCAGACTTCAGGAGGAAATACGCAGAGAAATGACAGAGACAGGAGTACGCATAATGAGAAAATGATCATAATTATTTCCTGGAATTTTAAGCTCATTGTCACATACAGCATTTAATTTTAGTCTTGGAGTTAGAGGGGTGAGGGTACGCTGGGTTAGCATTAGTACAGTGTGATAAGGAAACACTTTAAATAGTGATAATGATATACCGTATGATTTCTGCCATATCAGTCAGGAGGAAAAGGATATTTCTAGTGTTTTAGTTATTAGTTATTTCTAGCATGTCTTAATACAAGCTACTACATGCAGAGTGACCTAAAAATATGTTTCTACACAGTGTTGATAAAATACTACCCTAATAGTAATCAGGAAGATGGAACTTTTTTGTACAGAAATAATGTAACACTATCACTATTTATGCTGCTGTGGCAATGTAACAGGATCATCTTTAAACA